>NW_026614779.1:0-113756 GCF_030052815.1 Hevea brasiliensis
AAAAATAAATACATCAATATGGTTAAATAAATTCAAAATTAAATTTTTAATTAAATAAATATTAAATTTGCTAATTAAGGTTAAATAAATTCTTATTTAATAACATATTATTTTTCAAATTACATTTTTTAAATTTTTAAATATTGAAATTATTTATTATATTAATTAAAATAAAATTAAAAAAAATAATAAAAACATGATAAAAAAAAATTATTTGATATGAAAAGGCAAAGGCAAAGGCAAATTGAAGTGGGTGCTTTTTGAGAGATATAATTGGTAGTAATTCTCAAGAAGCTTGAATGTAGAGTGTTTTCATTCCTTTTCATTGCCGACAAATTGCAATTTAAAGAAAAATTAAAATAAAATAAAATAAAATTCATGCTCTAACGAACCCTATGATTGTGAAAGCAAATTAATTTGATGACTCAAAAACTTTGTGTTCTCATTGCTTTAATTATGATGCCCTCTTGCTTTGTCTAAAGAAATAATTAAATTAATTGAGGAATTCCATGCATCATTGTGAAGAAAAAAAATTTAGACCCCACTCATCAACAATCATTCGAAACATCTTTTTCCCTAATGTTCCTTTTTCTTTAAAATAAATATTATTTAGTTATTTTATATTAACAAAATTAATTATATATTTTAAAAATTTTAAAAAGGATTACGAAACAATCTAATTAATCTTTAATTTCTTTTTGTAAAAGAAGAAATGGGGTTTTGATTAAAAAATATCTTTATTATTTATGAAAAGGCCGCCTTATTAGATAAAGAAATTTGAAAACATGAAGGATGAATTATTTATTGAATGAAAAATGACATCGTTTTGATGATGACATGTATATTTCTCGTGGGAGGCAGTCGGCCGACAATTTAAAAGAGAGAGAAAATGTCTCTTTCCTTTTTTCTTTTTAATTTTCCATCTTTAATTGTAAAATATTTTCGATATACATAAAAAAAAATATTGTTTTTCTCCTTGTTATATATATTACCTTGATACTATATTATTTATATTTTTATTTTATTTAATTTAAATTAAATTTCAATTTAAATTTTTATAATTTGAAAAATAATTTAGATATTAATAAATTTATGTATTAATTTAATTTCATGATATTATTAGCATCATGGGTTCTGACAAAAATTACTACTAATAATAAAAATAAATGTTTTTTAAACTTTTTTATATAATATATTACAATTATTCTCTCAATTTAATTAAAAACATATTATTTATGTCAAAATTAAGAAATTCATATATCCCTTTTATTTAGTTTCTAGTAAATAGATTAAAAAAAAAACCTTTTAGTAAATAAGAGAGGAAAAATAAAGTCTATTCCATAAATGGATTAAAATTAATTACCTATAGTGTCCCAATTTCCTGAACAATTTCATTTCATCTTGATAAGAATGAAGACATTTTCATCAATTAAATTATGTGTATTTATCAATCCATCATAGTAAAAGTGACATCTTATATCCATGAGTGCTAAAAGGGACAATTGATTAATTAAGAGAGGCTCATTAAGATATGACAATAGGTTTTCCAATTGAATTATACCAAATTTATTAAATCTAAATCTTAAAGAAATATATTTTAATATGACAGATTGAGATAATAGTAATGAAATTATGAGAAAAAGATTATTAAAATTTTAAGTCAATAAAAAAAATTATAAAATTATATTAAATTTTCTTTTGATGATATTATTTAATAATTTAAATTTTAAAAAATAGAAGTTGATGGTGGTGAGTTTGTTGAAAGAAAAAAAAAACAATAAAATATAATTATAGAGAAGAAGAGGCTAAAAGTCAATTAATTTTTTTATGACATGTCTTAATTTTTTTGATAATATTGTCTTAATTTTTTTAAATAGAAAAAATAAAAATGATATTTTTCATGAAAACGTTTTCTTTCGAACAAATGGAAATTTAACTTGAAAAAAAAAAAAGTTTAAGGGCATGTTAAATTAAGAGTAAGCAATATCTGTGTCTCTTTCATCTCTTTCAGTGAAATGTCTTCCCATGTGATACGCAAGAAAGACCGACCTCTAATAGGGAATGATACAAGGTGTCACGACCCAATCTATGGGCCGGACCGGCATTAGGACCTGAGCCAGCTTAAAGCCCCCGAGACCCGTAGTAAGCCTAACTATTCCTCAAATCCATAACCAGGCCCAATATGCATATAAAATAATTTAAATTAAATTGTTCTAAATACCATACAAATCTTTATTTATTAATTTCAAAAATTTAAATTAACACAATTTCTATCAAGGTCCACACTATTACTAACACATGCAGAGTTCTAGATTTTAAATTTTGAAAAGATAGTAAAATAATTAAATAATCTACGTTAAACCTGCGAGGAAGAAAACAGGTTGCTCTGTAAAATAACTCCTCCTGTGGCCTGAAAAAATATTGAGCAGAGGTGGCGTTACTCGAGAGTAAAATATCAATTTTAACCATAATCTCTATAACTATCTAAAACTAATGCACCCTGTGGAGTGAAATGCAACATCAACAATATTTTCACATCATAACAGCAAAAAGGTAATTTGGAGCACTCACACACCCAATAATATCAATCATAATATATGGGAGCTGATCCCCTGTACAGCTCTCTTAAATCCAACCTGTGCCAGTGAAGAACTCAAGCCAGACTTTCGCTTAATAAATCAAATCGGGGTTCCAGCGAAGAACTCAAGCCGTGTCTACCCCGAAGGACCGAGTCCCAGCGAAGATCTCAAACCGTGTTTACCTGTCTTATCCATAGTCAACACCACATCACACGCACGCTAACGCACGCACACTGCTCCAAATTACCACAACAACATCCATGGCACTTTTAACAGTTATGAATGCAACATAAATCGTGCTTAGAGTTTAACTACATAAATATATGCATATAAGTGATGCATGGGCATGCTTAGACATATAATAATATCGAAATTACAATTAAAATTAATATTTTACTCACGATACAATGATGACTATTGTGTTGCTTGGATGCGAAAAATAGTGACCTCGATCACCTAATAATTAAATTATAAATTTTATTAGTACTAAGTTAAGATAAAACTCTAAAGAGGCAATAGACAGCCTAATTTATGCCGAAAATCCGACAGAGTTTTCCCTATACCTGGGACCTACCCAACTTGCAAAAATGCTCAAATAACACTTCTAAATTCTCAATTTCCATAATCACATCTCATCAATATCACATGGCCCCTCCTGGGCCCTCCAAATCAGACAATACTCAAAATCTAAAAAATTACGTTTTAGTCCCTATAATTGATATTTTGCAAAAATCCACTCAAACAAACTCCAAAAATTCTAAAATTTCGCCCCGCGGCCCCTAATAATATTATATGACTATTGCAAAAGGAATTATAATTTTTTGATCATCCACGAATATTTTATGAATCTTATTCTAAATCGGTATTAGCCGAAAATGAGCAACTTAGAGTTCGAGTTCACCTATGCCAATTTTGACATCTGAAACGCGTCCAGAACGTTTGAAAATGTTATGATTAACTATAATATTGATCATGTTCAGAGGCAATTAGGCGATCGGATCAGCTAAAAATAAGTCCCGTGGCGGTGAGCCATCCTCGATCCGATCGCACCTAAATATAGTCCAAATTTTGTTAATACTTATCCTAAAATTATTTTCAAATTTTTGGAATCGAAAAAGTTCGAAAATCTCACATAGCAATCTGGACCGTCCGATTATCGCCTTTTTCAAACGGTGTCCGATTGGAGCGGGACCAGTCCTATCTCGAAGATCTTGTCGTCCTGAGTCCATCGGTGGCCTCAGATTTCCGATCCGATGGTCGGATCGCCGGAAAAGTGGCCGGAAAACTACTGCCGTCACTTTCTCTCTCCTCTTTCTCTCTCTTCGAAACTCGCCGGAAACTCCACTATTCCGGGCATGGCTGGTCGGAAAATGGAGCTGGGTTAAATGGGGTTTGGTGGCACCTTGGATCGCCGCGTTGGTGGCTGAATCGGGAAAAGCGGCCTTCTCGCTCTCTCTCGTCTTTCTTTCCGTCCCTTTCTTCTCTCTCTCTCTCTTCCTCCTGCGCCTCTATGCGTGGGCTGTCGCCTCCTGACACCGTCCTGAGGTGGGGGAATGCCACCGGTGCCTCGTCGGCGCGGGTGCTGGTCGGAAGCCAGAGGGAGAAGGTGAGGGGGAGAAGGTGACGCGGGGGAGAGGGTGAGGGGCTGTTGCGTTTTAAGTTCTGCAGTTTTTTTTTTTATTATTTTTTTTTCTGGTTGTTACACAAGGCAAGACCATAAAATAAAGGGTACCCTATCTAGGAACCTTTTTTTTTTTTTTTTTTTAACTTCAAAGCATTACAAGTGTCGGGAATAGGCATCAAAAAACAAGATAGAGCTCAAAGCCTCAGAAGGATTTACAATCCAAGAACTATGGAGCTTGCCTAATCTAAAAACTTTGGCAATACAGTCTGCTGCTCTATTAGCTTATCTCTTAATTAGAGAGAATGATACACGGCTAAAAAAACTACTTCTTTCAGTAATAGTTTTACCATGATCAATTTCCCAAGGAATCAAATTATTCTATTGAATAATAGCAGAATGAAGGATTTCTGAATCTATTTCCATGATAACAGATTTTGCAGTCATAGAAATAGCAAGGTTAATGGCTTTAAGGAGGGCTAGAGCTTCATCCACCAGAGGAGAGGATGCTTGAATTTTGTAGGCCACACCATCAATCTTATAACCATTGTGATTCCTGACAATAACTCCTGTTGTTGCATAATAGGATTTGTCCTTCCATGAAACATCACTATTAAACTTGAAAATTCCAAAAGGAGGCGGACACCACACATTGCGAGAATGGGAATTACCTCTGTGGCACTGCAAATGTGTAGAGTTTTGGGAATTGGCAATAAGAATCTGTTGGTCCAATTGGCAAATTTTTATCTGATGAATAGCTGAAATTGGGTTGGGTTGAATTTGCTAAAAAACTACATTTTTTCTCTATTTCCAAATTATCCAACAATAGCTATGAGACATAAAGAATTGTCATCAGTTCTAAAGGCTTGAGTAATAGTAATCTACCATTGAATGAAATAATTAAAATCAATTGCATTAGGCTTATAGTTACAATAGCTAGAAAACCACGTGGCCCTTGCATGACTACACTAGAACAACATATGCTCTATAGATTTAGTCTCTTCATTGCATATAGGACAAGTGGGATTAAGAGGAATACCTCTGTGAATCAAATTTCCTTTAACTGGCAAAGCATTCAACAAAGCTTTCCACATAAAAACTTTTAACTTGGGTTGTAAAGGGAGATTCCATAATTTCCTCCAAATATGTTGTGGAATGGAAAGTGAGCTGCTGAGACTATGAATAATAGATTGATTGGCCTTGCCTAGTAAAAACCGATAGCTTTGATCTAGCGAGTATGCTCCGGACCTATCATAATGCCAAATCACTGAATCTTTACATCCCAAGGGAGCTCTGGAATTGATTTTAGAGCTCTAGTCACCTCTTCTTCAAATAATGAGTCCACTAACTCATTCTTCCATTGCAGATTGTCATGATCAATTAAATCAGAGACATAGTTAATATCCAAAGGACAGTGATAGGGCCGCTGGACTTTGAAATCTTGCACATGAGGGACCCAAGGATCATACTAAATGAGAGTATCCCTCCCATCTCCTACATTGTGTCTGATGCCTTCCTTCAAAATATTTCTTCCTTCCATAAGGCTTTGTCAAACCCAAAAGCTTTGCTTTTTGGAGGAAGGGGCTTGCCAAAAAGAATTATTAGGAAAATAAAGACCTTCAATCATTCTGGCCCATAAGGAAGAAGGATTTTGGAATAACCTCCAGCATTGTTTTACTAAAAAAAGCCAAATTAAAGAGCCTAAAATCCTTATAACCCATGCCCCCTTTATCTTTTCTATTCGTAACATCCTTCCAACTTATCCATTGCAACTTTTTCTCCTTATCCCTTCTTCCCCACCAAAAGTTAGAAACCAAGCTATTAAGTTGCCTACAAAAGCTCAGAGGGAATTTGAGAATAGCCATATAATAATTAGGAATAGCACACAAGACTGATTTGATAAGAGTTTCCCTATCAGCTTGAGAAAGCAGTTTCTGCTTCCAAGATTGAGTCTTTGACATCACTTTGTCTTTGATAAATTTTAAAGCTTGCACTTTTGATCTACCCCAAAGGGCAGGAAGCCCAAGATATTTAACATCAAGCTTCATTTCTTGCATATTGAGTGAATATAAGATATCATGCCTCAAAACCATAGGAGTTTTCTTGCTGAAATAAATACTTGATTTTAGGAAGTTTACCCTCTGTCCAGTAGCTGCTGTGTAACTAGATATGATCTCTTTAATTTTTGAAGCCTCATGATGACTAGCCCTCCCAAAAAGAAGAGTATCATCTGCAAATAGAGCATTGTTTATGATAGAAGAATGTCTATTCAAACGAAGGCCTTAGATTTTCCCCTCCTGCTTAGCTTTCATAATGAGACAAGAAATACCTTGAGATATAAATAAGAAGAGGTAGGGGAAAGAGGATCCCTGCATCTTAGCCCTCTAGATGGCTAAAAAGGTTTGGATGGAGTTCCATTGATCAAGATAGAGTAGCTAACTATTGTCTCACATTGCATAATGATTTGTACCCAAGCTAGATCAAACCCAAATTTTAAGAGAGCCTTTTGGAAAAAAGACCATTCCACTTGGTTATAAGCTTTATGCATATCTAATTTCAGGGCCATGTAATGGTTTTTTGTGTTTGCTGTTTTTAAGAAATGAAAAGCCTCATAAGCAATGAGAATGTTGTCTTGTATTGCTCTATTAGGAATGAAAGCGACTTGATCATGAGAAATGAGATGATCCATCCAAGGCTTTAGCCTATTCACGATCACTTTGGATACAATCTTGTAAATGAAATTACAGGACTTGTAGGTCTGTATTGATTCATATTAATGGGACTTTTACATTTGGGGATCAAGACAACATTTTTTCTATTGATTTCTTTCAACAAAAATCTAGAAGAAAAGAACCCCTTGACAGCAATACATACATCTTTTATGTAGGAACCTTGCCTTATAGCTTCCCTTTCCTCACGGCGTCTACCAGACGTTACCACCCGTTTGAATTAAACATCCTCTATGGACCCATCACCTTCATCTTCTTAACTACTAATAATAATAATTAATAATAATTTTTAACTTTAATTTTATTAATGTCGAAGAAAGTAGAGATAATTTCAAATAAGGATGGTAATGATAGGATACACACGAAAATCATATTCTTAAAATTTGAATATATTCTAAACTCGATTAAAATTTATTTTTAACTATTCGAATTTATTTCAAATTTAATTATTATTATTTAAAAAATATCTAAAACTGTTTTATTTTATATGTTTTAAAAATCTACATAATAAATGATTTTTATTTATAATTTTATAAATATTTTAATTTTATTTTATATAAAATAAAATATATAAAAATTTATAAATATTATTATAAAAAACATATATTTCATATTTAATTAAATATTCATATAAATGAATTTAAATAATGGATATCCAACATGCAAAATTTAAACTAAATATGAATTCATCACAGATATTAAATTTCAAATCTGAACTCATTCTAAATCCGATTATACACTATTTAAATCTCTTCTATTAGGGTTTGGTCTGATCAGATCAGATACGCATGAAAATTCAACCCGTTACCAATATTTTTATTTATATATTTTTAAAATTTATTATTTTTATAATTAAAATGATAACATTATATTGTATTTTATTAATTATTATTTAAATTCATTAAATCACGATTGAATAAAAAAAAAGAAAAGGCATTTGAGATTTTTTTATACAAAGGTTTTTTAAGTTAAAAAAGACAGAATGCTATTAAATGGGGAAAAAAAAATATAATATAATATAATATAATACTTTGTCGGTGATTGACATGGTTACACCCTAATTAACAACAATTGATAATGATAATTATAACTAATCCTCCCACATTTTTCTTCCTTAATTTCTTTTATCTGGTCTTCACCATTTTTCTCTTAATTACTACTGTTTAAAATCCTATAAATATATTTTGGACCACTCGTCAAACTGCCAATCAAGATAAAATCATATTAGGATATTTAACATTTTTTCTTGAACCTAATTAAGATAATAAATTAAAGAAGAAAAAAATTACAATTTACTCTTTAAATTTTACCATATATTACACTTTAATTTATAAATTTTAAAAAATTAATTATTTAATATTTAAATTTTACACTATATTACATTTTAATTTTTATAATTTTAACTTACAGAATAATTTAACTTTTTTATTAATGGATAAAATTATTTTAAACATTAAAATTATAGAGACTAAATTATTTTATATATTAAAATAAAAGGATTTAAATAATTAACTTTTAATAATTTAAAGACTAAAAATATAATATAATGTAAAATTTAATAATTAAATAATTAATTTTTAAAAAATTAAATATTAAATATAATATAGGATAAAACCTAACAACCAAATTGTAAATTTCCCATTAAAGAAAAAGTTCCAACTGTATATGACTCAGATTAACTAATGTGGTTGAAATCTAGTACTGATGATTGCTAAGCTTAAAATCTTGGAAAGAAAGGCAAAACCATGGGATATGGTGTTCACATATGCGCACATGGAAATCACAAAGGTTTCTACAGAAGAAGATAGCTGGCATTTTCCATCCCTTAATAATTGTACTGCCACTATTTTCACAGTAATTTGGAGATTATCAAAACCCATTTTTTTCAGAAAAAGTCAAAACAAAAAATCCCAAGTGGTCTCCACTCAGTCTCCAACCAATACCAACCTCTCTCTCTCTCCCCTTTTTCTTTTATAATGTTCCAGCTATACTCTTCACAATTTCAGGGCTCAACCTCAATCTTGAAGGTCTCCCCTCCTGATTTCTTCCCAAACATTTGAGCCCGTTTTGTTTCTTTTATCAGATTGTTAGCACAGCACACAAGATCAACTTTGATTTTATAGTTTGTTAGCAATGGCTTCTCCCCCAGATACAAGCAAGACCTTAAAGCTTGAGAGGTACAACAGCTACCTTCGCAAGATTCAAAATACTAAAGTCCTTAATGCCTCCTCTAAGCTCCTCTTTCGTGCCACTCTCCTTATTGCTCTTGTTCTTGTTCTTTTCTTCACCATCAATTGTCCTCCTCTTTCTGATCATAATAATCCTCATCATCTCCACCACCACAACTTCCTCTCCACTGCTATCTTCGCTTCTTCTTCCTCCGCTGTCGGTGGCGCTGCCTGGGAGAAACAAGTCCGTCACTCCTCCACCCCTCGCAGGCCCAATGGGTTGTCTGTATTGGTCACTGGCGCTGCTGGGTTTGTTGGATCGCACTGCTCGCTTGCTTTGAAAAAGAGAGGAGATGGGGTTCTTGGGTTGGACAATTTCAATACCTATTACGACCCATCATTGAAAAGGGCCAGACAGAAACTTCTGCTCAAACACCAAGTGTTTATAGTTGAAGGAGACCTTAATGATGCACCATTGTTAGCCAAGCTCTTCGACGTGATGCCCTTTACTCATATCCTGCATCTGGCAGCCCAAGCTGGGGTTCGCTACGCCATGCAAAACCCACAATCCTACGTTAGCTCTAACATTGCAGGTTTCGTCAATCTTCTCGAGGTTGCTAAAGCTGCAAATCCACAACCAGCCATCGTCTGGGCTTCTTCTAGCTCCGTTTATGGTCTCAACACTGAAGTCCCCTTCTCTGAAAACCACAGAACAGATCAACCTGCGAGTCTTTATGCAGCTACCAAGAAAGCAGGAGAAGAAATTGCCCATACTTACAACCATATCTACGGGATTTCCCTAACTGGGTTAAGATTCTTTACAGTTTATGGTCCCTGGGGAAGACCTGACATGGCTTACTTTTTCTTTACAAAGGATATTTTACAAGGTAAACCCATAGATATCTACCAGGCACAAGATGAGAAACAGGTGGCGCGTGACTTTACATACATTGACGATGTGGTGAAAGGGTGTATAGGGGCGTTGGACACGGCGGAGAAGAGCACAGGTAGCGGCGGAAAGAAGAAAGGTCCAGCTCAGCTAAGGGTATACAATCTTGGAAACACATCCCTCTTCCAGTAGGGAAATTGGTGTCAATTTTGGAGTCTTTATTGAACATAAAAGCCAAGAAGCATGTGATTAAGATGCCAAGAAATGGGGATGTGCCCTATACACACGCCAATGTGAGCTTGGCTTACAGGGATTTCGGGTACAAGCCAACCACAGATTTGAGCACAGGGTTGAGGAAATTTGTCAAGTGGTATGCCAGCTATTATGGGATTCAGACAAAGGTAAAAAAGGGAAAAGAAGTCAACAGTGAGCATAACGAGGATTGAAAGGTTGAGACAAATTCATCTTCATCTCTATCCTCCACTCATCCATCATCATCATCATGGTTGATCCCTTTTCAATTTCTTTTTTTAAGATTAATTTATAAATTCTGTTTTTTTTTTTCTTATTCTCTGCTGTTGTGAAGTGAAAATGTTGGAACTGATGTTGTTGATGGTGTAGCATAATAGAGGTTACAGTTTGATACAGAAGAGAAGATAAATGTGAATCAAGAAATTAAAGAAAAAGAAAGAAAGAAGGAAGTAGAGGGACAAGTTGTGTAGATCTGTGAAGTTGGGATGTAATAATAAATTTGGTGGGCTCTGCTACAAAGGTTGCAGATCTCAACCATTTGGATTCATATTTGAAAGAAAATTTTATAATTGAGCAGCCACAACCTGATCCTTCTCTCTGTCTACTTTTCATTTTTGTTTCTTTTTTCTCATCTCAATTTGATCAATAGAAATCAAATTGAGATGCTTTAATTTTTTTCATGTGGCTTCAAGAATGAATAGTCCCTTCAAATTATTTAAAAGAAAAAAAATAATTAATAGATGGAAAAAATTAAGAAATGGAATTGACAAGCATCGCTCCTTCATTCTCACCCAATAAGAAATTGAGATCAAGGCAAAGTAGGCTTCCCGTGAAAAAAAAAATTCTATTTTTCTATTTATATAGTATAAATTTATTTATTAAAAAATAAATTATAAATTAGAAACAATATATATGTATATTTTTTTCAATAATGTGTTAGTAAAAATATATTATTCAATTAGTGTTGAGTTTAGGGTTTTTTTATTTCTTTTTTAAAGCCGATTTCTGTTAGATTTTCTCGTTACCAAGTTTAGAAAGTTGGTATATTGTTGTTTTCATAAAAAAAGAAAAAAAGTTGGTTTATTGTTAAGAAAAAATTTTCCAAAAATCAAAGGCCAAAAGTAGAAAGGATCCATCCTTGGATTGCCTCTGAAATGGAATAAAACTGGAATCTTTCATAGGACAAACTGAAATATTATGTGTATATATAAATAAAATAAAAAAATATTTACAAAAACTCAAACCTAATGGAAGTCTCTCTCTATATATATATATATTTATGATTTGAAGTCAATTAAAGCTCCATTTATTTCTTAGAAAATATTTTTTAATATTTTCTAATATTTGAGACATTCTAAAAAATGAGTTATGATAAAAAAAATAATTTATTTTTAAGAAAAATATTTTTTTATTTTTAAAAGATATCATTATTTTTCATTTTCTAAATATTTATAATTTTATTAAAATGTAAAAACATTTATACATGCTAATATAAATACATTTTATTAATTTAACATAACAAAAAATATTTTTATAATTAAAAAAAATATTTTTCATATATAAATTCTTTTCCCTGAAACCAACGCAGCCTAAAATTAATATAGTTTTATTAAGCAGCGTATCCCTTCCCTCGACTCTATGTGTATGCATATTTATCTTTAATAAAAAAAATTAAATTATATTTTAGATTATTGCACAAAAAGTAATTTAAAATAGACTCGTTTTAATAATAATTATTGAAATCTAAATGTCAAAGTTGGAATTTCATAAATCAAGATATTCCCTTTAAGATAACAAATCTCAAATTAAATTTTGGGTGATCTAAGAATAAACATGACTAGTTATAAAATCAAGACCAAATTGAGGCAGCTTAGAAGCCTACCAATTATTACTTAATTATTAGATCTCTATTGAATTAAAAAAAAAATAATGAATATAAACATTCAATCAGAATCATCTAATGCAGTCAATAACTAAAAAATATTGAATATAATTGAGTTTTAGTTCAGAAAAATAAATTTCTAAGCAGAATTATGATTATAATATACAAAAGCAAATCATATAAACCATGATTTGGGTGGGAATACAAGAATTTGGAGTTTTTGTTTAGTGACAAGCAAGTTTCACCAACCATGAAAAGAAAGCTTAACCTTCAATCATCAATCAAACAAGAGAGTAAATCAATTAAATTCTCATTTAGCTTGATTTATATTTTTTTAAAATAAATTATTTTTTAAGTTCATGAACCGACAGTGGGGGCAATCCTCATTATTTCGATCAAGATCAAATAAAAACAAATTTTTTTCTCATGACGAGAAAATTCCACCCCATGATTCTCTCATAGGCCTATTCAACACACCCCACTCGGCCCTAACACAAGAAAACAGCAATGGATAGGTCCTCGGCTCAAAAGAATGATCCTGTTTCTCCGCAGCGCAAAAGGAATTGTCTGCTTCAAACACTTCAGTACTTGCATGCCAGAGACTCCTACTACTAAAATAGAACGCAAGAAAAAACTCCATGGCATTATTCTGCACTTCTATTTGTGCCCACACCAACACCATTCATAGCAAGATTCACGCTTAATGGGCCTAAATTTTCAGGGTAATCATTGATGAGCCTCCCTGCTAAGCTTGTTTTAGTGAAGGATAAGACTAACCCAAACAGAACTCAGTACACATCGGTATATGCTTGCCTAGGTCAGGTGCCTAGTAGAATAAATCAATCACATCCACTAACCTATAGACTTGTATAATCTCTTTTCTCTCTTGTTTTCAAGAGAGAAAGTTTTCTCATTTTAGGCTTAGTTTGATCTAGGTCTCTCGGACTCGCCAAGTGGAAATCGTCGGAGGCAAGGGAAGACTTCTGTTTTTCGTTCTCCTGATTTGCGAGACGACCCTTCCGCATATGAGTCAGGTTGTATCTGATTTAGAGGTTGCCTATGTTTGGTTTGGCGTGCATGCAAGTCATGATCGAAGACCATTATGCAACTGGGATTAGTCATGCTTGAAGTGGACAGATTGGCGACGGGAGGAGGATGAGTGGTACTGTTAGGGGGCTTCGGATGCATTTGTTTTTGCTTGCTAAGGGCTGGGTCTTTGGGCCCAAAAGCCGGTGCTGGTTATGTTTCAAGCGGTTTAACTCTATGCATTGAGAGGGCTACATTGTCTATGCTTCTACATCGCAGCTGGGAAAACAATCTCAATTGGCTTAAAGAGTGGCAGTGAGCCCTACAGCAGCACCCTCCTCACATTGTAGAGTTAAGCTTTATAATTCGGTGAAGATTTAGGGAGGTCTTGTCTGTTTATGGTTCTTTTGGGTGGTGAAGGGCGTCCCCAATGAGCCTACTGTTTCTGATATGCAGTGTTGAAGACAGTCTCTGCACAGTTTATTCCAGTAGTTGGCAGCCTTGCGAGGGACAGCAGAAGGTATTAGGGCTCTTGGTTGGTAAGGATATACTAATGGATCGGGTATGGTTTTGTTGACAACCTAAAGAGTGGTCTATCCATTTCCTTCATATCTTTTTTTAACCCAGCTTGAAATCCCCTGCTCCTGGGGGTTTTCAATGCAATTTCGCAGTTTCGAAGACATGCAGGAGTTGTTAACACTTTTCTAAAGAATATCAAAATATTATTAAAAATTAAAATTGATAAGTTTTAATAATTTCAACATTTTTTTGGAAAAACGCCAAACAGCGCAATTTTTTGTTTTTTAATCAAAGATACAAGCACTAATTCACCTACATAAGAAAATATTAATTCACTCCACCATTAGCAAAGCTAAAAACAAAAACACAACTGCAACCAACAATAAAAATTGATGGTTCTGGCAGGAACATCATAACTGCACTAAGGCAATGCTCATAGGAAACCATTTATTTCCCAAAGACTGCAAAAGAAATCTCCCTCTTGCAGTTAAGAGCCCTCTACCGTATTGCAAGCCCAAGTCATGCAAATTCCCTCCAGTGAACCATTTAATCAAATGTGCTTCTGTAGCAGGGCATGCAAAACAACAAAAACAATATCTCCAGATTTAAACTTACCAAGCCCACGTCAGAAAGGCAATTGCCACGCTCAAGTTGAGCAAA
The DNA here is from genome assembly GCF_030052815.1 of Hevea brasiliensis. NCBI lineage: Eukaryota > Viridiplantae > Streptophyta > Magnoliopsida > Malpighiales > Euphorbiaceae > Hevea > Hevea brasiliensis. The sequence goes on from NW_026614779.1 coordinate 14,326, forward strand.
TACAATTAAAGTAAATAAGAGAACTACATTCTGAACCAGTAATAACTAGCTACAGGGCAGTACATTGATGGTGACAACTTCTTAGCAACCATTTTCATCCCCAAACCTTCCATTCCCGCGAAAATTGTTGTTGTTGAAAGATCGTGGACCACGAGAACTATCTTGGGCATAACTCACTCGAATGCTTCGTCCTTGTAATTCCTGAAGAAGCAGCATATAAAACTCAACGTGCAATTCAAGAGAACAGCATTACTAAATCACTTCAAATATTCTACTTCTAACCTGGCCATCCATTGCTGACAATGCTGCACTTGCAGACTCATCGTTTGAGAAGTCAACAAACCCAAATCCCCTTGACCTTCCAGAATCTCTATCAGTGATAACCCTTGCTGTGTACCAGAGGAACAATGTGAATCAATACAATGACACTACCAAGAACAAAAATATCCTCTTTTTTTGTTTCCTCTCTCTCTTATGCATGCATACATTTATTTATTTAGTTGGTAGACATGTAAGCAACTGCTGGAAAACATTTATATTGGCTAAATAACTAAAGAAAGATAATTATGTTAATAAAATAAGCATACAAGTGGATATCATTTTACATTGGCATCCAAAATATGCAAATGCTGCATTGCCATTACCAATGTGTTCAGTCTTATAACTTTCTGGACAATGTTAAAGAACAAAAATGGCATTCCTATTGTAAGTTTAATTTTAACAAAGTAAAAAATTATTAATATATATATATATATATATATATATATATATATATATATATATATATATATATATATATATATATTCAGTAAAAAATTTCAGTTTCATTGAATTAACAATAACTATATCCTGCTATGAGATGAGTGTTGAAACTTACCACTAATCACTTCACCAAACCCAGAAAAAGCATCCTTTAGAGACCGGTCATCAGTCCCATACGAAAGACCTTCAACCACAGAAAACACCCCCATAGTTAAACGCAGAGCACTACCACACTATATATATATATATAAAAAGTAAAGGAAAAGCAGTCTTTGATACAGCATTCATCAATACCTCCCACAAAAAGCTTGTTTGATGACATGCAGCGAATAGAATTCAACATAGAGGCCATTTGAACTTGACCATTCTGGGAAACGCTCTGCCTCACCAGGCTCCCAAATTTGTTACAGAATGCCATTTATACCCACTGAACAATCATGATTTCCCATGAAATCCAGAAGATCAACAATAATAAAAAAAAAGGGAAAATCTCGATTAGTACTCAAAATCCCAGCTCCAAACCATACTCATATCTTTGATAATGGAGGAAGAAACAGTTTATGACTTATCCATCTACTAGCAATCGAAATCAACCGACATAGACAAGCAAAGCTAAATTAATAAAAATAGACGCATATAAATTAGGGTTTAAGAAATAAGCATACCTTTGAGAAGAAAATCTAAAAAATCTAAGAGAACGGCTAGGGTTTAAGAGCAAAGTAGGATCGAGAGGCTGGGTAAATATCTTCCAGTCTTATAGTCAGGAGGTTCAATAGGGCAGAGTTCAGGTGCGGCTTGTCTTTCTTGTGATTAATGACACAAATGCGGAGTTGTACGTTTGACTATCCGGTCATTAGGAGGGTGATTTGTCATTAAAGTACAAGTTCATATTAGCATAGAATTGCAATTGCTGCCTTGTGCTCATCCATGCCACGTCGGATCAGATAGATAATGCTTCCCAACACATGTGATTAGTTCCAACTATAAATTAATTATCTAAATAATTGCTCTTAAATTTATCGGTTGCATTAATTCTTTTATGAAAAATTAAGAATTGTCCGTCAATTATTACGTAGATATTAATGATTTTAATATATATATATATATATATGTCCACAAATTATTACATAATTATTAATAATTTTAATATATATATAATATAATATCTTAAATTTTTATTAAATATTATATATTTTATTTTTTATTATTTTTTATCTCTTAAACTATTTAATAAAAATTTTATAATATAAATATATATAATTAATTTATATTATAACTTATCCTATAATAATAATTATTTATTATAATATTAAAAAGTGAATTATTAAATAACTTATGACTTATATATATAATTAAAAAATTAATAATTTAATTATAATTTTAAGTAATAAATTAATTAATAATAAATAAAAAAAATTAGTTGAAAAATCAACGTGTCAAAATCACAGAAAAAATAACATCATGTGTTAAACTATTGGGAGTTCTCTCTACAACCCCCCCACCCCACCACACACACACACACACACACACACATATATTATCTATCATATCTATTAATTTTGTAATTTAAATAAATGATAATTTAATAAAAAAAATTTTTTATAAAAATAAATATTTTTTTATAAAAATAAAATTATTCAATCATTCTCTTTATAAAATTTAAATATGACAGATATAAATAGATGTACGAGGTATTAATAATTTTTTCCTTACCTTTAATTGCCTAAAAAAGTACTATATATATAAAAATTAAATTACATTTGTTTTTATTTATAGCATCTTTTTTTTTAATTATATATTACATTTAAAAAATTAAAAAGTATTAATTTTTTTTATTTTATCTTATATCTTTATTAAATAAAATAAATATTTATACATAAAATAATTAAGTGAAATAAAAGATAATTTAATCAATTATAAGTATATTTTTATGAAAATAAGATTATCCAATAATTTTCTCAACTATCCTAGAAAACTCAAATAATAACAAATAAAAATAAATGAAAATTATATAAGAAAATAAATTTAATAGTTATTAAATTAAAACTTCATATATTTATTGTGCACATTATAGTTAATCATACATAAATTTTAATATAAATATTTAATATAAAAATTATTAAATTTATTTTTATATAAAATTAAATTTATCTTATATCTGCTTTATTATTAAAATAAAATTTAAATATAACTGGTTTTAATATTGTGATCTTATTTATTTTATTTAAATAATAATAATAATAATAATAGTTTTTTCAATTTAAATATTCTTTTACACTTACATTGTGTTTACATTGGAGGAAAGAAAATATTAAGAGAAAAATAATTTTATAAATAATAAAATTATAATTTTATTCTAAGTTAAGAAATACAAATTTATAAAATATAGGGATATACCTATAATTTTTTATATTTTTCTCCCATTTTTCTTTCATTTTAGAGAGAAAGTTGAAATGGATAAAAAAAATTTTATTTTCTTCTCAAATTTTCTTTTCATTTTTATTTTCTATTGTTCAAAATACAAAATAATAAAAAATAAAATTATTTTTCTCTTAATTTTTCGTTCCTCTCTTATTTTTTCTTTATCCAAACATAGTGTTACTGTGTCATCAATAATTTCACTTTTTTCTCATTTTCATGATGGTTGAAAATTTCACTATAGCTTTTAAAAATTGGTGTTACACTTGAAAAGGGGAAAGTGGTGAATAATTACATTTTCTTCCTCTTTCAATGTTTGATTGTTAAAATTTTCTTATATACGGATGACCATTTTGATGTATTATCAATAGTTCTTACAACACTAAATCAAATAAAATGGGCAGATTATTGGGAAGTTTTATATTTGGCGTAGATAAAATAAATTTGTTTTTATTTTTATATAATTTATAATTAAAATAATAAATTTTTATATAATATTTTTAATATACTCTTTATTTAGATTGTTTCATTGAAAATTAAATAATTTATATGTTATTTTTAAAATTAATAGTCTCCTTTGCTTAATAAATATTAAACAAGTACATATTAAAAAATAAATATATTATTATTTTTTAAAAAAATCTATAACTTAAAATAAATTAAGAAAATAAATTTATTTTAATGGAACGAATGGAGTACAGGTAAAAGAAAACTTGTGAAATTGGACAATTGTTTCCAAACATTGAAGGAAACATATATGGTCGATGCAATAATTGAGCTTCCAAGGCTCATTTTGTTGCGCAAAGAATAATATATATATATATATATATATATATATATATATATATATATATATATATATATATATATATATATATATATATATTTTTTTTTTTTTTTTTTTCATTATAAAATAATGTTAAACTAATTTATGTATTTATGTCACACATATATAAATATTTTTACATTCTAATAAGATTTATCAAAAATTCATAAAATTATTATTTTTTAAATATTAAAATCACTTTTTTTAAAATAATGTAACCTTTATTTTAATTAAAAAATATTTTTTATTAACTTATTTCGAAGTATTTAAAAAGGCTGAGTATATAAATATATTATTAGTAATTTTCAAAAACGTTATTTTCTCCATTTTTTACGTAGGAGAGAGCGTTGTGAGGAAAATGAAGCTATTATAAATATTTAAAAAAATAAAAATAATATTATTGACGTAGAAAAAAATAAAAAAAAAAATTGACTTTATATTGTAGCTCAAATAACAACTCCATCCTTTTTTTCCTCTCGATGTTCCAACCTCCTTTTCAAGTGACCCATGTGTAATTTTTCCACGTTATGTCAAATGATCAAAGTTTTTCTTTATCCTTGCCTCATTATGCAAATTCAACTCTTCAGTCCACATCCAAAGTGTAATTCTTCCCTCTCACTCTTTTAATCTCTGAATTTTTGGGCAAAAAGTCATTTTACACCCTTATCCCTAGTTCTATCACATTTGGTATTTAAATTTTGTAAAATTATAAGTGTAATGAAATGTCAAAGCATGTGCAAATCACGTTTGCTCATTTATTAATCGCAACAGTTAAATAGTTATACTTTTATAATTTAGTTCAAGTCATTTTGTGTGAAATTTAATATAAAATTTATTTCAAATTATATTGATATGGTACGGCTAAAATATCAGGTGTTCGGATAATTTATAAAATATTCGAATAAGGAAATTTAGACTATTCACAAAATATTCAGATAAGGTATTCGTATTATTCGCAGTGAGTTCAGAGTATAATGGTTGTTCAGTCAAAGAGTATGTACGTGTTCAAATAAGGAAAAAGTTATCGAGTATGAGTTTACACAAATTGTCTTCTACTCTATAAATATAGTTTACATAAATATTCAAGTTATACAATTCTAACCCTTATTCTTTTTGTTGATATTTACCTTTTTCATTATTTATTGATTTAAGTGTCAGAGTAGCACGAGTTAAGTCACAAATTTTATTTAATTTTTTTGAATAAAAGCAACATTCTTATCAAATACTCACTCAAAAATTTCAAATAATATCATGTATTAAATTAAAATTAAGATGGTCATCAAATTCAAATATGGTAGTACTATGTTGTCCATAGCTTTCACTATCCATCTCAAGAACTCCCAACTTGACAACTTTGTTGAGTTTTGACAAATAATAGAACCCACTCTTGGCGATGCAAAACAATTTCAGAAGAGGCATGTGCTCTTAGGGCCTCTCCTTTCCCCCTGCAAGCGAAACATGCCAAGCAATGGTGGCGTGTGCTCCAATATAAGAAGACACTTAAAGCTTGGCATAGAAATGACCTTTCCACTAGCAAAGCTGAATTGAATGATCCCCATCACCTTATGCCTCTCACATGGATTATGGTCCGTCATCTTTTCCAGCAATTCTGCTTCTCACACGTGTATGTACCATCTGTTCTCTGATTGGCTGGGGAGATGCCACGTGGTTCTTTAAATTAGTGGTGTGATGGCAAAGGGAACCCACCCACATGCTCTTAGGCAAATCTATTATTGACCATGTATTTAATTCACGTGCTTCTACAGAGCGTGGGTTCACTCTCGTACTGTATAGCCAGATTTTGAGTACATATATAGAGAAGGAATTGCACACGCATTATCAAAACCTGCATCTTTTTATATTTCATAAGAGCTCTAATAGCATATTTTAAAGTTGATTTAACTGTATTAAAGTGGTCCAAAAAATTATGATTTTATTTTTAAAAAATATAAAAAATTGTTAATTGGCAATTATAGTAAAATATGTAATAAATATCTCTATTAAATTTCAAATAATAAATTTATGAACTTTTATTTATCATTTTATAATAAATAAGAAGAAAAACACAGCATATTTCAAAATATTGTCTTATTTTTTATTATTGATAAAACTTCAAATTTTTAAAAATAAAAAACATGAACAATTAAATTTAAAAATCAAATAGTTATTTTTAAAATTTTAAATAAATTTAGATAATCATTATTTAGGATAAATTATATAATTATTCTTTAAATTAATGGTTATTTTATTCCAATCATTCAAATTTTATTTATTAAAATAAAATCTCTTAATTTTAATTTTATTTCAAAAAAAATATTTAAACTTGAAATAGTAGATTTTTAGATTATTTTTTAATTAATACTAAATTAATATTTAATCAAAATAAAGTTATAAATTTTACTTATCGTAAATTATTACTTATTGTTTTTTTATTTTTATATATAAATACTAAAATATTGATAAAATATCATATATTATTTTAAAATTATTATTATTATATTTATTTTTCAGGGTTGTTACAAATTAAAAATTAGTTAATGATAAATAATATATTTAATTAATAATTTTATTAATAAATTTAATTAAAATAATATAATTTTATTGACAATGTTTATTAGTTAATTTAGAAAAATAAGATAAAAGAATAATTTTATTTTTTTAACTTAAAAATTTGTTATTGAGGTAAATTACACAAACTATCTCTCGATTTAGATAGCCATTTCATTTTAATTATTTTACTATAATTTATTAAAATAAAATTTATCAATTTTAATTTTATTTAAAAAAAAAAGTCCCTTGCAATGGTGTTCAGTTTTTTTTTTTAACTAATACTAAATTAATATTTAACCAAAATAAATTCATAACTTTTTATAGAAAATACTATAATATTGATAAATATCATATATTATTTTAAAATTTATTATTATTATTGTTTTAAAGGTTGTTATAAATTAAATATTAATTAATAATAAATAACATATATAATTAATAATTTTATTAATAAAATTAGTTAAAATAATATAATTTTATTGATAATAATTATTAATTAATTTAATTATAAAATAAAAAAGAGAAAAAATGAAAAATAGAGTTAAAGGGTAATTTTTTTTAACTAAAAAAACTGTTATTGCAAATTAGAAAGACTTTTTTTTTAAAGAAAATTAAAATTGATAAATTTTATTTTAATAAATTAAAATTAAATAAATGAAATGAAATAACCATATAAATCAATGACAATTAATGTAATTTACTCTCATGATTTAATATAAATTTATATTTTCTATTATATAATAGATTTTTAAATTAATATCCTATAATTAGAGTAAAATTAAAAAAACTCAAATAATATAAAAAAATTTCCAAAAAATTGAATTTTTTAAAAATAATAATCCACTTAAATATAAGTAAGCTCTATTTCAAGTTAAAAATGAAAAGTTAAAAAAATACTTTTCTAAAAAATTATTTCAGCATTTTAAAATAATTTTAACTAAAATACATTAAATATATTTATTTTTAATTGTATTCGAACCATGTTTTATAAATGAAATTTTTATTTTATATAATTATTATGCATATAGTAATTTAATTATAATAAATTTATTAAAATTAATAATTATAATAAAATTTTTATAAATGCATTGTTTCGTGAAATTAAATTTTAAGAGCTAGTCGGCGACATATTATATTAGTCATGTTACTAAAAATGAAAAAATTGCATGAGTAGAAGGGAAAAATCATGAAGCGAAAGAGCGTGAAAGAAACATGAAGGGAGAGAGCGTGATGCAGAGAATAGAGAAAAGAGGGTTGAGAAAAGGTACGTGTCAGACAGGATTCTCTCTCTTTGCCTCACAAATTTATATGGGCCTCAGAGAGTCTCTCCTTCGCTTCCTCTCTCTCCTTCTCTATCTGTTTCTCGCGTGGAACTTCCGAACATTTCCTTAAAAAAAAAAAAAAATTGCGTACAAACAAGAAAGAGAGATATAGAGAACGAAAGCTCTCTTTCTCAGAAAATACTCTCACACACACACCATCAAGAACAAAGAAAAAAACACACGAACAATCTACACTGTAAAAAAGAATCAACGAAGTATCAAATCTTTGTTATTCTTCAGCTTCCCTTATCTCTCACGCAGAGATCTTGTCCCTCTACAATGCCTTCTTCGTTGTAGCGGACAAGGTAATCTCCAGTTCATGGATTTTACATCGCTTTTTTTTTTAGAGAAAAATTTTGGCTTAGTTTTTTTTTTTTTTTTTTTTAAATTTCCATTTATGCTTTGAATCAAGCTTCTTTTTCGCTTTTGATTGATACCCATTTACACTTGGGAACTTGAAAGAAAGGTGTTTCTCTTATATTCCCTTTATTCCTTCTTGCTGTTTTACAATTTTCCTAAGAGCTACTCTTTTCTGGGTTTTGTTCCTGCTTTTTACCATTTTTTGTTCTTCCTCAGAACTGAATTTTATTGGGTTTTTGTTTTGTTGGGAGCCGGATATCTGCTTAGCGACTTTAGCATATTTTCTAGGGTTTGTTCCTATCCTAATTGGGAACTCATTGAATTTCGTGATTTCTGGACTGATCAGGGTTTTGATTCTGGAGCAAAGCGGAGAATGGGCCATCTTTCAAGGGATTGGAGTTCTGGGGTGGGCAGTTCACAAGCTCTGTTATCGAACTTTGAGATTGAATAGAGTGATCATTAAGATTGTTAGTCTTGGGCATGGAAGAGGATTGCATATACAGGATTGTGTAACAGTAACAAAAAATTGGGTATTCTGTTTTTCTGGAGGATAATTTTTTTTTTTTTTTTGGGTTTGGCTGCTTTGTGTTTTTCGATCATCAACTAGGGGATGATTTGGGTGTTTGCTTTTGGTTATAAGGAAAGGGAGGTAATGGTTCTGTATTGGCCCAGAAGGCAACACAGATCAGATTGTCGTGGACCATTTTCGTTTCTCAAGGAACCTTTTGGGTTGACATAGTTGGAGCTAAGTTCTTTAGCAAGGAAAAGCTTGTCCAACGTTATTTTTAGTAATCTGGATTTCTTGAATATCTCAGTGTAGAGTACTACTATAGTAGGTTCGATTTAGTGGAAGTAGTGGCTACCTTTGATATTAACTGTGTTTCTCAATCACTTCTGTTTTACTCTGTGAGCATTTTGGTGAAGGATACTAAAGGGTTGGTGGATTTTGGTATCTCTGTTGTTGGGAGGGATCAAGAAGTTCATGGAGCAGTGTTGAAGCAGGAAATGAATGCGGGGACATGGTGGATGGACAGGAGCATAGTTACTGGTTCGTTCCCTTTTTGGAACAGTGCTACTGGAAAGTAATACAAGCATTTTCTTTGGTGGAAGTCACTCGTGTTTTGTGTTCTGAGATTCTGTGCGATGTCGCGTTGTTTTCCATTTCCACCACCAGGATATGAAAAGGCTAGGAGAGATGATGTGGACTTACTAAAAAAGGTTAAAATGCTAACCCTATTTTTTTTGTATGTTATATATTGGCCTGGATTTCTTTATGATTATGGAAAGAAATCCTGTTATAATTTGCATTGGATCAAAACAAGTCAAGAGATCTCCATCAGTTTTTGATTCCGATTATATTTTAAATGCCTTCTGAAAGTCTCTTTTGTTGTGTCTTTAATTCAATTATATGCATTATTTTTTAGGCAATAGCTTTGACTGAGAGTACAAAAATGGCATTTTGTTCCTGATTCAACAGCATACACATTCATAGGTTATTTTTAAAGAATAGATATAGGAATAAATAGTTCAACTGTTTGTAAGGTGAATTAGAGTTTTGAAAGGGAGATTCTAGGGTTTGGAGGCACAAAATGGGATTTGTTCTGGATGAAATTGTTTGCATAAAATCAAAAAGAAGATAGGGGAAAAGTTTTAAACTTTGTACCTGGAATGTCTTAGACTTCATGCCTGTGATTGTGGCCGTATAACAACTACGTTATCGTAGCATCAGCAACCTTAAACGAGGATATATATATATATATATATATATATATATATATATATATATATATATATATATATATATATATATATATATATTTTAAATTGGATCATTCATTTATAATGCAATTGCTAGGGCTTCTGCGATTTCTGCTAACAATGGGTATAACAAAATTGATCTCACTCTGAGCAACACAAACTCGGCATGTTTATTTTCTTGAAAGTTAGAATTCTTGCCTCATATTTTCTATGTTTCTAGTTCCTGTCATATATTCAAGTCAAGATTACTTCGCAATGTTTTCTTTGGCTTCATGTTTGGTTTCTTCAGGAATTCCATGTGAATCATTTTGGGGTGCACCTAACATTGTAGCATGGTGAATGAGAGCTGCATTTTTTTTACCTTAGAAAATTACGTTTGAGTTTAGGTACTTCCCTCAAAAGTTTGATGTTGTCTTTCTCAAGCAATTGGAGAACATTCTTTCTGAGCTTGTTTTTAGTATATCATCATTAACATTTGGATGGAGATCTTCCAGAACATTTGATTTCTTTACTTTGTTTTTTTCTGATTTTTCTTAGAGAAATTATGGCATCAAAATGGTTGTAGAATTGGAGCTTTTAATTCCTAACTCAAAAGTGTCTTTACTAGGATCTAAAAAATCTCTATTATGATAAGTAAAGCTACCATGTTGAGGAAAAGGCCACCAAGCACTCTGCAACTACCAAAGTTGTGATTCTTGCCTGATACAGCAAATTATCTGGATTCAAATGACTATCACCATCTCTGATGACTAAACTTTCTTCTTTTATTTGGATTATAAGTTATAACCATCCAAAGTGATCTGATAGAAACAAGTTGATCTTTCTAAATCATGACTATGCTAGGGAATTCACAGTTTAGTTTCTTTGATTTTTTTTTTTTTTTTTAAATTTCTTTGATAGTTAAAATGCATTGATTTTTAAGATATGATGAATGCAATGATTTGGTGCATGTTTGCGTGCCCTAAAATGATGGCAGAGTTTGTTGGAACTGCTTTCATTAACAACATTAACTTGAATATTCTGTGCAATTGGAGAGATTCATCTTAATTTTAGTGAACTCTGGAATTGAGGATCAAGGAGAGTTGCAGGTCTTATAGTTGTGAACTACATGTTAGATGCAAATGTTCTTGGTGCATGATGACCTCCTGCTACTTTTAATTTTATCAAGCATTTCTTCAGGGCATTGCTAACGCATCAACATGTGAAAACTTTGTTCTTGGTATCATGAATCTGGTTAATTAGGTCCTATTTTGAGTTGTTATTTTATTTATGTTGTCGTGATTAGAAGTATTACCTTGATGGGATTATTTGACTGAGGGAATATCTTATTGAAATCCAATGTTCAAGTACACCTTTTCTCCCATCTGCTGGAGCTTTCTACTTCTGGGATTTCTATTAAATGTCATCTTGTGCTTCTGTTTGGGTTTTCCTCACTGGCAACACTAACCTTATAGTCCTGATAAATGGTGGCAGCAATACTAAATCTTTTCATAAACTCAGTTCATTTTATTGTCTTGATCTTTGATGCACGGAAACGGCGAGGGGTGGCGTTTCCCCGTGTCGGAAACATTTCTGACATGGAAATGGCGAGACACGGCTGGGAAACTTTTCGGGGCCATCTCCGCAATTTTCAGAAGTTGGACCATAGTTACCAGATTCGCTCAAACCCCTTGGGAACCGCGATCTGGTTCGTGAGTTCCAAATCGCGAGTCATCTGCGTTCCAAAACGCTAGGGGAAATGAAGGTTCCAGCGAGAATAAAAAGAAGAAAGGAAGTAAGAGAGAAAGAAAGAAGAAAAATCAAAAGGCATGTACATGTGTAAGCAATAGAAGAAGAAGAAGAAGAAGGAAAAAGAGATACGTTTTGAAAGAATAAATTTTGTAGGTGGAAGACTTGTTAGTGGGTTGGGTATGTTAGGTGGTATTATATTCTTCATTTTTGGAGTGCAAATGAATATTTTATTTTAAAAAAATTAAAATTATTTAGATAAATAATCATTATTAATTATTTGTTATATTAATTATTTAAAATCATATTATTTTAATATAATAATAATTAAATAACTTTTCTTAAAAAAATAAATAAATAACTTTGAATTTCATAAAAATATATATTATATTAAAAAATTATTATATTAAATTAATATTTTAATTTATTATATTAAAAAATTATCATATTAAATTAATATTTTAATTTATAAATATAATATGTTAAATAAAATTAAAAAATAAGTTATTTATTAAATAAATATAATTAGTATATCTTAAATCGAATTGACGTATAAACTAAACGAATTAACATACCGATTAAGACTACCTCTTGCGAATCCTATATTTCGTTTAGTGGGGTACTGCGTACAACGCACCCGTACCACGACTCGGGAGTATCACGTTCCTGGCAACTATGAGTTGGACACATGTTTCCTATGCTGGAAACACGTTTCTTTTAAATATATATATATATATATATATATATAGCTTGGTTAAAAACACAGCAGAGTCGTGCCTGACCTGGGAATCACGATGCACCAAGGAGGAGGAGGAGGAGGAGGAGTTACCTAGTGGTGATGGCATTGATTGGTTTTGATATATTAGGTTTTGAGGGTTAAATTCTTAATCAATGGTTAGCTCTTGTGGGTTTTGTCGGCGGAGACAAATTTGGCTGTAATTTTGCAGTGATTTAGCATGCATGGTACCATTGGCTGTGATTTAGAAAAAAAATACGTAATCTTTTTTTTATTATTTTTGGAAAATCCAATATGTAACCTTCAATTTATTGTTTTTATCTATAGTTATATATTTAGTATTTTTGTAATAATTTTTGTAGTTGTATATTCAACTCTATTGTCATGTGCTTTAATGAGTATGTCATAAATTTCATCATTATCTTTTCCTCTTTTTTTTTTTAACATTTAAATGTGTTGTATTTTATGTTTTTTTATGAGTATGAAGTATGAAACTTGTAAACATGTTTTACTCATTTCCCACGCTGCTTTCCTATATTTTTGAAAATGTCGTTTCCCCGTATCCGTTTCTGCTTTTCCTCATGTCCGCATTTCTGTTTCCATGCTACATTGATCTTGATTAGACTTTATCTCATTATTGCTTTGTTTGATTTATTTTCATTCTGTTTTGCTGATTAGTTATGCTTATGATCTTACACTTTTTAAGATGATTGCCCGAGTTTTAGAAAATATCCTTGCTGGAACCTCTTCATGTTAGATTTGCTGCTCTTAAGCACTGGATTGTCCATTCTACGAAGTCCTTGTGATCCATGGATTCTGACATATTTGTTTATCAACAATCAGGAATTAGACAGTGAGTCAAGTCATCAAACTCTAAGGCTAGGGTAGGGACCGGTAACATTTGTGTATTGGCAAATTTATTATGTTGAACGTGCCTCTTGTAAATTTTGGTGCATGTATGCATATTGAAAGAGAATAGATGCTACAGATCATAGTAGCTAACTGTCTTTGCAATTTTTGTTTAGCAATAGTGTTGTAGTTATTATCTTTCGAGTTAATTTTCTTTGAGTAAACTTGTGGGTCCTTGATGTATTAATGTGATAGGAATTCTATGTATGTTAGCAACATGAATTATAATGTCACTGTAGCTAATTGCTGACTTGGGTTTAATGATTTTAGTTTCATCTTTCAACCTAGGTAGTATAATTTTTAGGATAGTGAAGGCCTTGGATTGTGCATGGATTTGGTGCTTTTAGCTGTCGTTTTTTTTTTGGATAATGAGGTCTGTAAGCAACATCTAGCAAAATTCATGAGCACTTTACTTCTTGGCATTATATGATTGATTGTTTCAATTCAAGGAGCACAACCCCCCCACCTCCCCACCCACAAAAAAAACCTTCCCCCTCCTCTTTCCAAAAATACCTGTGTGAATTATTTGTTGAGAGTTAGTCTCAAGTTCAGCTGAGCAAATTTGGAAGGCAGGCAATCAGACATTCTGAATTTGTTGTTTTTTTGGTAATTGTTGGTTAAAATTGAAGACTTGGTAGAGTTTCTATTTGAACTTGTTGTAGTCGTTGCCCTTTAACTTAGGGTGTCCTTGATGTCATTTTTTCTTGATTATCTTTATTTTACTCTTAATGTGGGTGAAGAGATGCAGTAATTTTTCAGTTCTTAACTAAGGAAAATTATTTCAATTTCTGATGAGAAGATTGATACTGTGACATCAAGTTGGTCATGGTGCATTGCACACTCTTCTGCAAAGAATTGTATGATATAGTGATATATACAATTTTTTTCATTTCTTGTGCTCTCGTTACAAAATCTTAGCTGTCCTTGCATGATAAGAGGACGTGCTAGCCTTTTCTTTGTAGTAACTTCCTTAGGAACCATCAACTAAGGGTTTTTATTATTTTTTATTTCCTTTTCTTTTTCCTTTTAATTCACAGCGGTTGTGGAGATGAGGCAGTGACTAAATGTTCCTTAAATTATTGAGTGAGCCTTCAATATTTGTGATTGTTGTTTAGGTTCCTGGTACATGGTTAGTTTCTGCCATGTGAAAGTGTCTTTTTCCTCCCCCTATTTTAGTAGATATCCCTTATGTAAGGAAGCAATGGTTACATTTTTATGATGAAAGTGTAATAAAGGCTCCTTACAAGCATTATTCACTTATTTTCAATTTTTGAAAGGAATATCTTTACAAGGCAAAATTGAACATGAGATCAAATTTATCTTTGCCTTATGCTTGCTTATCCAATGAAGGTGATACTTTGGTGTCTGATATTAATATTTCTTGGGTGATGTGTGTGTGTGACCAGTTTTGTTTTAATGAGAACTTTTTCAAATCAGTTTGTCTGCATATTTAATGGATACCAAAGTGGCCTGTTTTTTAGTATAAAATTGGAGTATGGGCTGTTCCATTTTTTGTTTAATTTTTTGGTGGAAAATTTATGAGTTTAATGTTGTATGTGATGTGGCTAATTGATGGATTGTAATATACTGCTGAGAGTCTATAATGTTTGCCTCTTCAGTTGAATGATTTCTTTCCATGACTTTCAGGAAAAGGACAGAGAGAAGAAGCTGAAGAAAGAGAAGAAGAACAGAGAAAAGAAAGAAGGAAAGGATAAAGAAAAAAGGGAAAAAGATAGAACCGATGGAAAGCATAGGGATAAGAAAGAGAAAAAAGAAAAGCAGAGAGACAAAAAGGAGAAGGACAGAGATAAGGATAGAGACAAAATTAGTGCCTCAGATGAGAAGAGGCTTCCAGGGAAATCTGAGCTTAAAAATGAAGATAGAACCCCAGATGAGAAGAAACTTCCTGGAAAATCTGATGTTAATGGTGGAGAAATATTCATCCAAAAGGAGAAGGAAAGGGGCGTAGATAGAAAAAGTATCTTAGGTGAAAAGAAATTTGCTAGTCAGCTTTCAGGTTACGGTGAGAGGGTCTCTCAGAATAGCCATCTCACTGGGCAGCCAAAGGAGTCTAATTTTGTACAGGAGGTTGACAGGAGGACCAGAGATGAAGTCAGAGGTAGCAGGAAACAGTTGGTTGAGAAGCTTATCAGTGTGGATGCAAGAAAGTATGAGGGAATGGTCGGATTGGTGGCCAAGGCTACTGGGGCTTTGACTGATAACAAGGAAAAGAACAAGAAAGGTGATTATAGAAAGTTGGATGGGCAAGGAATCAGGGATGAGTCAAAATTTTCTGGAAAGGCTATGGCTCAGAGCCTTCCTCGAACAGTTCAGCCTATAATTGATAAAAAACCAACAAGACCACTGGAGAATGATATTGAGAAAAGGATTGATGGGAAAGACAAGAGCAAACCAAAAGAAGGTGATGATAGACACAGGGATAAACGGAAGGATAAAGATAAGGGTAAAGAAGGCCAAGGGAAGGACAAAGAAAAGAAAAAGGAGGAGAAAGTAAGGGAGAAAAATGAACATAAGAACCCAGAGCCAAATAAAGTAAAAGAAAACAGCAAGGCTGACCTTACAGATATCCATAATGCAAAAGCCTCTCTTCTTCCCAAGGAGAGCATTAAGAGTGGTCTCACTGAAGGAAATCCAAGGAAACGAAAAGAATCATACAAAAATGGATTCTTTAATGGTGGGTCATACTAAAGTGAAAAGCATTTATTTTTCAGATTTATGTCCATATTTTGAAACAGAGGGAAATAATTTTGTTGGTAGTAAAATTCAACCAAGACTTTGGTAGGTTTCTCATAATTTAGCCATTTATCAAGTTCTTGTTTAATTTGACCAGCAGTATTTCACAATGAATAATCTGTTTACAATTCAAGAGCCTATGCCCTCTTATTAATAACAAGTTCTGATTCATTTTGTTTCTGTTGCAGCTAATGACATTAAGCCCAGTAAGATGCCAGGACCTATTTCCTCTCATCCATTCATAGAAAATGGAAAGATACTGGAAACTCCTCAAGCTTCCATTCAATTTGTATCAGATAAGGAATGCAAGATAAATGGTGTAATAGAAGCTCAGGCAATATCCATCTCCTCAACAACACAGCCACCGTCCATGCCTATATCAAAGTCTTTGCTTGCAAGTGCACAGGCTGATCAAGTACCTAAAGTGTCCAGGAAACTACCCCATCCTGATTCCAAATATCCAAGTGAGGTCCTTAAAGTTCCCAAAATGGAAAAATGGTGTGATTTTGATGACCAGGAATGGCTTTTCGAAGATAGAGATTCTCGATTAAAAAAGCCCAAGGTTGGTTCTTTTGGGGTTGATGAGACACCCCAAGTATGGTCAGAAGCTCTACAGATAGAGTCAGCTGATGTCTGCGCACTACCATATGTAATTCCATACTGATTGGTCATACAGTAGACTGTCATACTGACTGTGGTTAACCATCTTGTTCGTCTGATGTGGTGGCCATCCAACGAACAACTGGGACTGGAATAGCAACATGTGGCGCTTGCTGCTTGGGCTGGTTGTTTGATTCTGGTGCTGCATTAGCCTGATTACTGCAATGTTGCCGTCTACATTCTTCTGAATGCCTCCGTTTTGTAATATTGCTGAATGGAATTGATCTATCATGCGGATAAGAAAAGCTTGGATTGGAGGGGCAGGCTTTGCCACCGCATGCGGTACTACTAATTCATTAAAAATGGGAATTTTCATAAAGGACTGAGTGGGGTTGCTTGAAAAGGGTGGTGTATAAGCTTGTGCAATTTTATTTTATTTGCTTAAAGCTAAGCTCTTTCTAATTGAGAATGTAAAAGAAAACTAGCTGTGGACTTTGCGACTCCACCACAATTCTGTGGCCTCTGCGACTCCACCACAATTTTGTTTTGTAACATAGAACTTTTATTTACAAGAAATGTAAAGGGAAAAGAAAAGTAGTGGCATTCATTTATTCGCCTCTTCTGTAACAGCTGGTCATAATCTTTTACAAACACTTATGCTCTGTATGGACATGGGTTTTCTGTTAATTATCTTCTGTTAAAACTTGTTTTAGTCTCCTTGTTGCTTTTGATCCAAGTACATAGCGAGACAAACTGAGCCTGGAGTTCCTGGTAGTTTTCAACTTCGGTTAGCTTACTGCACTAATTATCTCTTTCCTTTCTCCCTGAAATGTGTTCAATGTCTCAACTGTGAATTGTGATAGGTGTTTTGGCATTGGAACTTTAGAAGGGTGCCCATTATTTTTCTAGTTCACATCTCATTCGGGCAATTGAGCTCTCAACATCTAGGTCCGTTTTCAAGCAATATAAAAAATCTAGTTTCTTATCCTGCTGATCTGTTAAAAGATTTTTGTAGGACATCACTATCTTTAGTGTAGATGACTAACATATATTCAACTCTTCATTATCTACTTTCCTCTTCTTTTCCTTTAAAAGAAAAAAAAAAAAAAAAAAAAAAAACCACCACTAGGATAGCATGCATTAAAGGCAGAAGCCCTTGTTATTTTAAATTTGTTAACCACATGAATATGACATATAACAAGATGATTTATTGTCTTTCCTCAGTTGTCGTTACTTTAAGGGAAGAGTGATGGATTATGTAAGTAGTCTGGTCCATTTCTTGTTACTTATTTGCTATGTGGTAAGCAATTATGAAAAGACCTACTCACTGCTCACCTTATCCCTTCCTTGCTTTCCTTCTCACGACTCCGATTCTCTTTATATGATTTTTTTAACAGATTCTCTTTGCATGAATGATGCTAACTTACATAAAATTATAAATTGGAATTTTTTTTATGAAGTCCTGAGATAAAGGACAAATGTCATCGTAACATTAGCTGACACAGCAATATTATATTTTGAAGTAGACATACACCTGAATATTCGTCCATTAGTCATCAATACATTAATTATCAACACGTGCTTGTGTATGGATGTGTGTGAACTCATAAGAGTCAGCACTTTTTAATAAAATTATCATGAGTTTATGTGTTCTTATATTCAATAAAAAAAGATAGTAAGATTCTTTATTTTAATTTGATTTTAACAATTTTTTTTTATATCTTTTTACTGCTAAATTGTTAATTAAAATATGAATAAAAAAAATAGACAAATATTAAACTTTTTCTTTTTTTTTTTTAAAAATTACTTAGGAGACGCATAAAAAAAAATAAATGAGTATATACACAAGAGTTATTAAAATTTTTTTCTTTTTTCACTATTGTTAACATGTTATGTTAATTATTAAAAAGTAAAAAAATAAGTGGTAATAATAATCAATAATTTTTTTTAATATATTAATTATTATTAATGATAAAAATATAACTAAAAAAGAAAATAATTTGCATTAAACTTTTAAATATTATTAATAATATGTTAAGTTAAGAGCGCGTTTAGTATAAAATTAATAAGAGATAATTATTACTCTTATAATTTTTAACTCTCATTAATATTATTTAAATATTTAAAAAATAATAAATTAACTTTTCATTGTATTATTTATATTTTATTGAGAGGTTAAATATTAACCATTAGGATTTAAGTTAATAAATACTTTTTTTAAATATTAAAATTTATAAAAATAATATTTAACTCTTAACTTTTTATTAAATATACCTTAAATATTAAATAATTAAAAAGCCTAAGTGATAATAATAAAATTATAAAATTTTATTTGATATATATATATATATACACACTTAGCAAGAGCCCTGAGCATGGAGCCTAGAAATAAAGAAAGGGAAATGACTTGCAACGATGGCGTTCTTGTTAAAATGCACAAATCAAGAATTTTTCTCCAAAAAAATAAAGAATTTAAATTTTAAAAAATTTAGAAAAAAAAAACTTATAAATCTCAGTATTTTGTGACTTAATTATAATTTTTTATTTGCAATCATATGTCGGTAATTAATAGTTTAAGTCTAAAAATTGATAATTAAATATTTTAATTATAATTTTAAATGATTAATCACTTAATTTTAAAATGTTATTCTAACCACCACATCTACAAGACATAACTAATAGTTCACTTCAAATGGACACTTATAGGAAATACTAAATGGAAATTGAAATTGATTGATTCTTTAATTTTTAAGAATTAAATTTAAAATTAATTATAGTTTCGGTTTTAATTTAGTTCTAAATAATTATGGTATGATTTTAGTTTTAATTTTATTTCAATTTTGATTCTAATTTAATTTTAAATATTATTTTTTACATATAAAATCACAATATTTTTATGTTTATTTTAAATATAAAATACAATATTAAATTTCTAATATGAGAATAACAACAAAAATAATAATATTAATATTAACATAAAAAATATATTTCTTAACAAAAATGTTATATTATTTTTTACATATTGTTTTAATTATGTAGTCTGTAGCTAAAAGATACATATATAATTAAGAATTAAAAGTACATTATATGACTAATATGTAATTTAGTCATATAATTAAGAATTATAAAATAATTTAATGTATTTAAGATAAATTATCTTAAAAAAATTAAAAAAAATTATATAATATAATATTAAATTATAATTAAAGATAAATTAAGTTTATATATATATAATTTTATTAAAATTATAAAATATATCTAAAAAAAATAGAAAACATACGTAATAAATCTTTTTTTTTAGTTTAATTCGGATTTTATTTTAATATAACTCTCGGTGAAAAATCAGAATCAAAACAAAACACGAAAAATATAAGTTAATTTAACTCTCATAGCAATGATTCTTTTTCAAAACTAGGATTATTCAATTCCATTCAAAGCTGAGAAATCATGCACAGCCTGCCCTGCATTCAACTAATTAATATTGGCAGAAATATGTCAATAACCAAACATATACCACACCTAACTTGAAGGTTTGGAAAGTGACTCAGCTCCAAAAATTTTCTAATTCCATTTATTACAAACTCTTAATTAAAATAAATGAGTCAAACTTAAGAATCAATTAAAAGAATTAAAATTTTTCATTTATAACTATAGTCTAAAATTAATTAGAAACAGATTTAGGTAGCTTGGCCATAGTCAATGGAAGTACCTGTATATGGGTTATGATAAATTAATTCACATTGTAGCAATCATTCTCATGCATTGATGAGTACAATTAATTAATTCACATTGTATTTGTAAAAATCATAAATACAATTAATTAATGTTGGGAGGTGTCTTTAAAATTCTAGAAAAAATTGATTTTTTATATATATATATTTTTTTTTTTTGATGATATTATTCGCTTTGATAAGTGTAAAAAAATTTAAAAAAAATAAAAATAAATCAGAATATATAAAGAATAAATACAAAAATAAAAAGAGAATGTTTTTTTTATAATTTTTGGGAAACGCCATGCATGTTGATTGGAGAATTGGACCATACACCTTCTAAGGAAACTGATTATTGTGGGTAGAGAGTGGGCAACCACAAAACCTCTGCAAATTTCCAAGTTCATTCTTCTTACATTTTGATCGGCATTGGTTATTGAAAATTTTTAAATTTAAATTTAATATATTTTAATCATAAAAATTTTAAGTAAAAAAAAAAAGAACTTTTTCTAATAATTTAAAAAAAAAAGTAATTTTAAATTGACTTTCTAATCCCTCAACCACACTATCAAGCCTTAATGAGGTTATAAATAAGAAGTAAGGGCGCATATACCCTTTACATGTGAGGTATCCTTTTCAAGAAGATTAAAAACTACAAAAACGAAAATATTTTATATTATAAATTATGAGTTATTATAAATAACTAATGAATTATTTAAATAAAAATTAACCTCAATAAATAATAATACCATCTTCATGAAGACATTAATGTTGCAGTGGAAATTTTTTTTATTTAATTTCACTATATATCTTATATATTAAATTTACGATAGAATTTGAATAAAAATTTCCTATCGAAGCAGAGAGCTAATTGGGCACCCAACCGAACTAGTATGCACGTAATTACTTCCAATTAAATATCCAACGCTCTTGAAAACTCGTCCGCCCAATATAATAATCCTCTGCCTCTTCATAATTTTGCACCGTACTCTCTCTCTCTCTCTCTCTCTCTATCTGTGACTAAGTCTTCAATCACCACCATGGTTTCTTGCAATGACCAGAACTTGGTGCATAACATCAAGATTTCATCGGTCGGGCCGGGACGAGTTACGGGTTCGGACGTGATGTACGAGCCCAGTGGGATGGACTTGGCCATGAAGCTTCACTATCTGAAAGGTGTCTACTTCTTCAGTAGTGAAGCAACACAAGGGATGAACATTATGCGCATCAAGGAAAGTACGTTCTACTGGTTTAATGAGTTCTACATGACCTGTGGACGGTTCCGGCGATCGGACATCACCGGCAGGCCATACATGAAGTGTAATGACTGTGGTGTAAGGGTGATCGAGGCACAGTGTGACATGACGGTGGATGAATGGCTTGAAACGAAGGATTCTTCCCTCAATAACCTGCTTGTTTACCATCAGCCAATTGGTCCTGAATTATCCTTTTCTCCATCTATTTACTTACAGGTACTGAGTGGGTTCATAGTTATATATTTGATTTAGTTTGACTTTCACAAGTTAAGCCAAACAAGTTCGATTTATATAATATGAACATCGCTCTTCTAACCCTTTTTTTTACAGGTAACTAAGTTCAAATGTGGAGGAATGTCACTGGGCTTGAGTTGGGCCCATGTACTTGGAGACCCATTTTCTGCTTCTGAATGCCTTAACAAATGGAGCCCATTTCTTGCTGGTCTCAAGTCCAATGGGCCTTTGCAAATCAGAAGATCACCCAAAAGGCTTGAAAACTCAGAACATGCAAAACAACCACTTTCACTGAAGCGGGTCGACCCGGTTGGTGATCATTGGGTAACTGCCAATAACTGTAAAATGGAAACATTTTCAATCTATTTAACTGCCTTGCAGGTATCTCACTTTCTCTCAAAAATTTGGGGTCAGAATCCTATTGAAGAAGCTCCATTGTTTGAGTCTCTGTGTGCCATAATGTGGCAATGCATAGCCAAAGTTAGAGAAGAGCATGAGCCCAAATTAGTGACAATTTGCAAAAAGGATCCTAATTATCCAAAAAGTGGGATTTTAAGCAACACTCAGATTATAAGTTCTGTTGAGGCAGATTTTTCCATCAAAGACTCAGATTTGAAGAAATTGGCAAATTTGCTAGTTGATCGAGCATCAGACGAGAGAAATCAAATCGAAAAGATGGTAGAGAAAGATAATGGATTGATCGATTATATAATATATGGAGCAAATTTGACATTTGTTGATTTTGAAAAGGCTAATTTATATGGACTCGAATGGAATAAATATAAACCGAAATTCGTACACTATACTATTCAAGGAGTCGGAGATGAAGGTGCCGTTTTTGTGCTTCCATGGCCGGAAGACAGTGAAAAACACAACGGGGAAGGAAGAGTTGTGACGGTGATTTTGCCGGAAAAAGATGTGACAAAGCTTAAATGTGAGCTGAAAGATAATGGTATATTGCTCCAAGGTGATCTTGAATGAGCACGGGGTTGATAATGCTGATTAATTAAATGAGTACGTTGTTAATTATTTTAATCAAGTGGTGTGGAGTAAGGCTTGACTGCAGATTTTGGAATAATGTTTTAGCACTCTTCTATTGTACTTGAAGATCACGTAATCATAATAATTCCCCTTCTTCTTACTATTGTCTTATTTTTCTTCTAATCGACTCTGATTAGGATTTAGATTTGAGATCTCATAAATTTTAAAATAATTAAAGTTTCATTAAGTTAAAATTTATTAGTAAATTCATAT
The DNA here is from genome assembly GCF_030052815.1 of Hevea brasiliensis. NCBI lineage: Eukaryota > Viridiplantae > Streptophyta > Magnoliopsida > Malpighiales > Euphorbiaceae > Hevea > Hevea brasiliensis. Next base: position 37,503 of record NW_026614779.1, read on the forward strand.
AGATTTTTATTTGTGAATAACCTTTACAAATTATTAAATAAAATAATAAAGCTAATAAATTTTAAGAAAAATTTTAAAATGAAAATGAACTATTTATTTTGTTTAATTAATTAAAATAAATAAAAACATGAATATTAATTAATCCATATTATATATAAATACAAATGTGGGATAAAGAGAAACATAGGCTTTGCCGAAATTGTCTTTTATTTTTTAAATTAATTATAAATATATTTTTTTATTTAAATTAATTTTAATATTTATATAAATTTAAAATTCTTAATCCTACTTGTACAATTTTAATTAAATATAAAATTTTATGAGAAGTAATTAATAAAATAAAAAATTAATTAGTGAAAAATAAAAAATAATATATATATATAAATATAAAGAGGGCAGACTTTTAAACCAACTAAAATATACTTATAAATTTATATTATTTATAAAAAAATATTAATTAATATAAATTAGCTTTGCTAAAAATGCTATTTATTTTTTAAATTAGCTTTTCATACCCATCCACCAGTAATGCTCCTTTAGCCGCCTATACATTTTTGTGCCACCAGGATGCATGGCAAAAGGAGACTCATGTGCTTCCTTCAAAATGATCTTCCTCAATTCAACATCATTAGGAACACATATTCTACCCCGGTGTAGCAGTAGACCATCATCTCTGATTGAGAATTCTGGTTTCTTGCCCTGCCGGACTTCTTTTAACAGCTTCTGATACTTCTGATCATTCTGAGTGGCCATTCTAATCTGATCAATCAACACTGGCTGTACATGCCATGCAATTGCTGTCTGCCCATCATCATTAATCTTTAAGCTGGCATGTAATGATCTCAACTCATGTACCAAAGACAAAGGAGTAACCTGTAGACTTGCCATAGTCTTGCGACTTAAGGCATCAGCCACAACATTAGCTTTCCCTGGCTGATAGTCTATCAGACAATCATAATCTTTTATCAACTCTAACCATCTCCTCTGTTTCAAATTCAGCTCTTTCTGGGTGCCCAAATACTTTAAACTCTTATGATCTGTATAGATGTAACACTTTTCCCCATACAAATAGTGCCTCCAGATCTTAAGAGCAAACACAATAGCTGCAAGCTCCAAATCATGTGTTGGATAATTCCTCTCATGCAGTTTTAGCTGGCGTGATGCATAGGCAATGACATTTCGATCTTGCATCAATACACAGCCTAACCCATTGTGAGAAGCATCACTATATACTGTATATTCTTTACCCGAGTAGGTAAAGTCGGACTCGAGCTTCACCAAACATCTCTTCAATTCATCAAAACTCACTGCATTTGTCCGCTCGAAATTTTACATCTTTTCTAAGCAGCTTGGTCAATGGAGATGCCAACATGGAGAATCCCTTCACAAATCTACGGTAGTATCCAGCTAAACCCAGAAAACTATAAATCTCTGTGACATTTCTGGGTGGCCTCCAATTAAGGATAGCTTCAATCTTACTTGGATCTACTTTAATGCCCTTTTCTGATACTACATGCCCCAAGAAAGATATTTCCTTCAGCCAAAATTCACACTTCGACAATTTGGCATATAGCTGTTTCTCCCTCAAAGTCTGCAGTACAATCCACAGATGTCTATCATGCTCTTCTGCATTCCTCGAATAGACCAATATATCATCTATGGATACCACAACAAACTGGTCGTGGTATGGTCTGAAGATAGTGTTCATCAGATCCATAAAAGCAGCCGGAGCATTAGTTAACCCGAATGGCATAACCAAAAACTCATAATGGCCATAGCGGTTCTCAAGGCGCTTTAGGAATACTCGCTCTTGTACTTTCTGATAATAACTCGATCTCGTGTCAATTTTGAGAACATACCGCACTTCAACTGATCAAACAAGTCATCAATGCGGGGTAATGGATATCTATTCTTTATTGTCACCTTATTCAACTGCCGATAATCAATACACAAGCGGAGAGTGCCATCCTTCTTCTTAACAAACAACACTGGCGCTCCCCAAGGTGACACACTAGGGCGAATAAAGCCCTTGTCAAGTAATTCTTGCAACTGCACTTTCAACTCTTTCAATTCTGCAAGTGCCATTCTATATGGCGTTATGGAGATTGGGTCCACACCAGGCATAACATTAATCTCAAACTACACCTCTCTTTCTGGAGGTAATCCTGGCAATTCATCAGGAAATACATCCGGAAAGTCACATACAGTAGGGATGTCTTTCAGTGCTGGACTCCCCACTTGGGTGTCTATTACATGTGCCAAGTATGCTTCACACCCCTTTCTGATTATTCTTTTGGCTAGTGCAGCCAAAATGATGTTTGATGGCAGTAAATGCCTCTCCCCATATATTAGCACATCACTGTACAAAGGGAGACCAAAAGTGACTGTCTTCAGTCTACAGTCAATCATGGCATCATGCCTGGCTAACCAATCCATGCCCAAGATGATATCATACTCTCTGAAGGGCATTTCAATCAAGTCTGACAGGAAAACATGTCCTTGGATTACCAAAGGACAGTCTCTATAAATTTTGTTGACCCGGACTTCTTGTCCTAACGGACTAGTTACTAGCACTTCAAAACCCATTTGCACACATGGAACAGCAAGTGAACTGACTATGCTAGCACTAACATATGAATGGGTTGAACCCGGATCAAACAATACAAATACTTCTTGATCAGAGATAGAGAATGTACCAGCTACCACATCGGAAGTCTCAGCCTCTTCTCGATGTCTCATTGTGTAAACTCTGGCTGACGCACTTCCTTGTGCATCGACCAATCGTGCCCTAACCGCTCAAGCAAAGGCTCTACCTCTGCCTCTTCCTCTGCCAACTGACTGTGAACCTCTAGGAGCAGGACTCTGAATAGATCCCTCGGTAGTAGTAGGAGCTGGACCATATCTCAAAGACGGAGCACTAGTGCAGTCTTTTGCTAAATGACCCTTGCCTCCGCAGTTAAAACAGGCTCCAGTGGCCCAATAACACTCCCCCCCATGAATCTTGCCACAAGTCTCACAGAGGCGCGTAATGTGAACCCTCGCTCACCGCCGATCACCTAGGGGTCTCTGTCCGGAAAATCTGCCCCTACCAAATCTTCCACCTCGACCCCTGCTGGGTCCACTAAATTTCTTTTTCTTTCCAGAGGTAGCACTAGAACTCGGCTCTACTGATTTTTCCCACTTGTCTTTTTCTGATTTCTCAGCTTTCTCTAATTTTTCTTTCACTGGGGTTGCTTCTGATTCTATTCTTTCCAACTCAAGTGCTTGAGACATGAGCTCTGAAAAGTTGCTGTGTCGAAATCCCACAACTTGCATCCTTATGCTGGGCTTCAAACCCATCTCAAATCTCTTGCACCTTGCCTTGCTGGTGGAAAGGAGACTCCCCGCATAGTGACTCAAAGTGAGAACTCCCTCTCATACTCGCCATCGATCGATTTCCTTGTTTCAAACTCAAAAATTCTTGCGCTTCGATCAACATATGCATCCGATGTATTTTTGTCTCAATTCTTTGATGAAGTCATCCTGTGTCAAGATCGTGGTTCAACCAAGCTGGGGATGGTCTTCCACCAATCATACGCATCCTTGCGATGGCGACACGAGTATTCAAACTTCAATTCATCTTGGCAAGGCCTTCTTAAATACTGGCCCATTCTTTCAAGCCATTGCTCGCCTCTAAAGGGTCCATCAGTACTTTAAATTCCGCAAATTTCCCATACTTCAATAATTTATCATACTGTCTGGCTGGAGGCAGTGGGTGTGCCACAGGTGGTTGGGGTGGAGCTTGAACAGGCATATCGCCAGCCATTTGTTGAAACATTGCCGCCATTTACTGTGCGAATTGTGCAAGAAATTGCGACATTTGCGGGTGGTGCTCTGGATCCACCGACATTCGAAAACTGGGCTTCCTTGTGCCTTAACTTCTACAGACTGCTCAACTGAGCGATCCCCTTCTTCCATTTCAATCTGAAGTAGGGTATCTCCTGAACAAGTAACACATGGAGATTTCCCTCCGTTAGTTCATATTATGATGTAATGCACTGTATGTAACAAATATGGACATTGAGCAGTTGTACTTAACAAGAAAGACACAAATTCTCAAGTTAAAATATACTTCAAAAAAAATTTGCTCTGATACCACTAAAACATGTCACACCTTACCCCTCTGTAAGGCATAACATGATCCCGTAGAATACCTAATGAACTACCGAACTTCATCTACCGATAACTCATTAAGTACCCTACAAGGGATTTTAAAACAATTTTCTTATTTTTGATAAGTGGTGAGCATTTTCTAATAAGTATTTAAAACATTTAGTTAAAATTAAAGCTAGTTAATATTTTTTGTCCATTTTATTTTTCTGCAAATTTTATAAAAATTTTGACAGAGTTCCCTCTATATTTTGAGAAAATAGTTCTTCAAATACCTGTAAAAAGCACTTCTAAAATTTTTTCTCAACAACTGCTTCAATTTCATACTCAATCCCAATCAATTTCTCAATACATTTATCAACTTTCAAATTTCAAATCCACTATCCAATGATCATCAAAATACTAGCAATCCATTTCATTCAAATTAAATAAAATAGTTCCATTCGTATTTCATTAGAAACAAAACACATCATTACAAAATTTACATTAAGAGAATTTCAAACTACAATATATATTACAACTTTATACAAATTTTATACAAACTGCTCTAGACCCATTTACATGTCCATACTTTTATATGCAATACATACATCAAAAAAAGTATTTACAATTAGGGTATAAATTATACCCGATGACTTTAAGCTGATAGCTCCTCACACCTCAGCAGCTCAGTCTGCTGCTCCTCTAGTCTCTGTATCTGCGACAGCAATAGAAGCTATCGCTGAGTACTAGGACTAAGTGGTGCACAACATACTAAAATAATATTTATGCAAAACTTAAATCACATTTATTCAAAAATTTGGCTGAACATGAGAATTAAGTACAAATCATGCATTGTGAGATTTTAAATGTAAACCAAGTTCATTTCAAAGTATCAAAACACATTTTGTAAAACCCACAGTTAGATCATGCCATTCGAAACAAATAGAATCTCAATAGCCAGAGGCTAAAGAGAAATCACATCACAAGGCTAGCTAGCTCAAATATATGGATATCCATTCACATCCTCTTCTACTGGCACACCTCAACACTTCTCTAGAGAAGGAATCAAAATTCGAAACTAATTACCTCCACTAGTCATGCTAGTGAGGTGTTCAAATATATGGTCATGACACTATGGTTTCAAAACTTATCTTAACAATTTGCTAAACATTGTCATTTCAAATATACACAGTAACTTTCACAATTTAAATCAAAACATCATAATTAAGGTCACAATACTTTCAACAATTCAAAGCAACAGTAAAATGCATATTTCATTCATTTAATCAATGAATTTTTAAAGCATAGTGATGTTGTGCACAAACCTCAAACGAGTCGCCTGTTGGCCTTGACTCGACTCCTCGGGTTCTGTCCCGGTATTCCTTTCCAATGAAACACACAATTTCACAGTGTTTCAGTACCATAACTTAGCATAAATCCAAAAATAAATTTAACTTCACTTTTACCTAGCTCTAACGTGCTAAATTCGACGTTCTTGAAATTTTGTGTTTCGGGTTACTATTCATTGCACTATTCAAGTCAAATTATTGACTTTCTAAGGCTTAATAGGTATGGGAATTCCAAATTTACCCATATACCACATTTTGGTCACCAAACTTGTTGGTTTTGGTCATTTTCTCAAAACTTAGGTCTTTTAGGCAAAATTGCCAAATTTTTAGTTTTGGTGTCCTTAATTGTACTGTTTCATTGGTCAGTTTACTGTTGGAATTTGATTAAACTTTCTTCATAGAAAATGTTCCTTATTGTATTAAGTTTATTCTCATTTTTGAATCACCCCAATTGGAGTTTTGTAGCTCAAGTTATAAGCAAATTACTATTAGTGTTCATGCTGCAGAATTTGGTTCTGCAGATTTGTTGATCCAACTTTATTCAGTAATTTGATCAAGTTAAGTCCATAATTTAGTCTAATTTTCTTCATATGGAATGTTCTACTATGTCTTAGGTTTCCATCAGTTCAAGAATCGCCTAAATCGGAGTTTTCTAGAGAGAGTTATAGCCATTGAAACTTTATTGTTCATATGGCAATATGCAGTTCTGCAGATTTAGGTCACCAACTTTGTGCAGTAATTTGATTGGGTTAATGGCATAATTTGGGTTGGTGTTCTTCATGAAAGTTTTAGATCTATATCTCATTTAACCCATGGTAAAATTTCAGGTTATTTTGACCTGCCTAGCTCGAGTTATGACCAAATGAATAAACACTATTCATTTGGTCAAGTGGGTTTATGACTGCGATTTCGACTTCGGCCACTTTGTTCACTAGGTTTTAGTCACTTTTTGGGCAGGCTTCCTAAATGAAAATTGTGTCATTTAGTGCCTATTTTCATCCCCAATTGGTCCCATATTCATTGGACTTGTAAAATTTCATTTTTGGTCCCTCAAAGGAAATTTTGGTCATGCTGCAGCAATATGACCTTATCCAATCCGAATTGGCTTTTAATTCCAACACTTCTAACACACTTAATTAGGTCACAAATGACCATTTCTCACTTCACATTAGGTCAAAGACACCATTTGCAAGTTTCCCACATTTTTGGTCTCTAAACCCTAATGTTCAAAACCCTGACTCACTAATTTTGTTGCATTTAACCAATTCAAATCATACTAACATCACTCCATCACTCAATTAAGCTTCCATACATATTGAATTCAATCAAATTCATACATACACACATCAAACCCTAGCTGGCCTAAATTCAGCTTTGGTCCCTCACAATTATTTTTGTTTCATTTTAAGTTACTTTCTAAGTTAATTAAACTAAGAACATAGAAATTTAACAAAAGAATTCAAATTTACATACTAACCTTTGTTTGATTTTCCAATCACTAATTTTCTTCCCTTTTTTCTTCTTTCTTGCTTCTTCAATCTCCTCTTCTAGTAGCCCAAACAAAGCTTAATCATAATTTAGTGGAATTTTTGAGGAATTTATGGGGTTGATTCAAGCTTTGAAAGCTTGAATTTCATGGCTATGGAGGAAACTAAGGAAAAAAAGAGAGAGAGAGGAGAGATGCACGTTTTTTATTTGAAGAAGAAGAATGATTTTTTTTTCTTTTCTTTTATTTTGTCTTTTATCTCTTTAGGAAGACCAAAAATCCAAATAAGTAAATAAATTAATTTTATTCTTTATGGCATCATGCATGAGGTCATGCATGATGTCATCACCTTTTGACTTTTCCATTTTCTCTTTTTTTTTTTTAATTTTCTATTAGTTCTTTAATTTAATTCTCGATTTCGAAATTTTCTTTTCTCCAATTTTATTTAACAGTTAGTTCAGAAGTCAGCTCTCGGGGTCAATTTACCAAATTGCCCCTCGCCGGTTCATCCTGGTTTGTAAATAATTCAATATTTCTTCTGACTCCCTGACCTAATTATTTGACTGGCTTAACAATTCTTTTTCATGATCTTCTCTTTTCCACTGTGTTCGTAATGGTCCTAAGGACCGCGGCGTCACTTTTTACTGTTGGAAATTTGAGTTTAAAATGACTTCGCAGTCATTCCCGAGAAGGTCACCCATCGCTGTGACTCTCGGCACGTTTAACTTCTTCTGTTCTGTTTTTCTTATTTATACTCAACTAATTGAACATTACTAATTATTTATGTTTATGACTTCTCTAGTTGTCTTAAGTGTGGTTCTAATCTCCTTAATTATCCGGATCGACACCGGTTACCGAAACAGTGAAATCTACTAGGCTATGCAAACGGGGGTGTTACATTATTTGTTTATGGAGTTTCTGGAACGTTCTTGCGACGTGTCAGAAAAGCTGGCGAATTCCGCTAACCGATGCGCCGCTTGGGACACTGTGAGCATTGAATGCTCAGACGGGTATAAATAGGGGAAGGGTCAGCCAGTTGCTCCCTTATGTCATTTTCAGCATCTCACGAGCGATTCTAAAATTCTCTCATTTCTTCAAGTTCTTCCGACACCGATCACACTCCGGTAAGGGTTTTGATCTTTCTTTTAGTTAAACTTCTTCCATTTCTTTGAAAATGAGCGGCGCCGAGGGTCAGAGAGCGGCGAGCCCCCCTTCCGTCCATGTTTCGTGGTCATCGGATGAAGTTGAAGTGGTCGGACCAGTTGGGCGATCTGAACCTCCCACGACTTCTGCTTTAGTTCGTGGTCGAGCAGCTCAATCAAGACAGACATCTTCCTCTGGTAGAGAAAATCTCCCTGTGGATGAGTTGCCATCGGTCCTCAAAGAAACCGATCTGCAATCCATTAGTCAAGAATACAACCTTCGAACCGATTCCTTTGAGCTTATCAGATGCCATGGCGATCTCAGAGCCGATCACTCTTTCGAGGAAAATGACGTGATCATGGTGTACGAAGAGCAATTAAAAGCCGGGCTTCGGTTTCCCCTTGACGACTTCTTCAGAGACGTCCTGAAATTTCACCATGTTTCGGTGGCCCAAGTACATCCGAACTCATGGCGGATCCTGGTAGCCTTCAGAGGCCTCTGCCGAGCTAAGGGACTCGATCCTACAGCGAAGGTGTTCGCTGAGCTGCATAGACTCACTCGTCGAAAGGACGATGAGTACTGGTTCTTTCAGGCGAAACCGCACTGTGGGCTCTTTACCGATCTGCCCTCCTCACTGAAGAACTGGAAAAATCGCTTCTTCATGTTGAGGAGCAAGATTCCGAACGGTTTCAAAGGTTTCCCCCGAAGCTGGCAATATCTGGTCCCGCCACTTCCGAAGCATATCGCCCTGAGTAGGGATGAGGGCGCCATGGTAATGGAGCTAAAGGATCAGGCGGCCACTCAGAAGTTCTCCTGTTTAGATGCAGTGATGGCCGAACTGCACCATTGGATGATGCAGCTGGTTACCGGCGAAGAGCGCGGGCTTCAGCTCTCTGACCTCGGCCCCGGTATTTTCTACATCTCTGATCTCTGGGCCTTAGCGAACTCACTAACTTTTCTTTGTGCAGGTATGGCAGGAAGCGAGGCTTCCAAGAGAGCCGAAAGCGAAAGAGGGAGGTCTCTAGGAAAGTGCAAGAAATGAAGCGCGCCGATGTAACACCCCTATTTGTATAGCCTGGTATATTTCACTGTTCCGGTGACCGGTGTCGGTCCGGACAATTAAGGAGATTAGAACCATACTTAAGAAAACTAGAAAAACCATAAACACAAATAATTAGTAATGTTCAATTAGTTAAGTATAAATAAGAAAAACAGAACATAAGAAGTTAAACGAGCCGAGAGTCACGGCGATGAGTGACCTCCTTGGGAACGACTGCGAAGTCATTTTAAACTCAAATTTTGAACCGTAAAATATGACGCTACGGTCCTTAGGACCCTTATGAACACAGTGGCAAAGAGAAAATCATGAAAAGAATTAAGCTACCAAATAATTAGGTCGTGAGCCGAAAGAAATATGGAATTATTTGCAAACCGATGAACCGCGAGTGGCAATTTGGTCAATTGACTCGAGAGTGACTCGACCTAATCACAAATAAAATCGAAAAAAAGAAAATTTCAGAATCGAGAATTAAATTAAAGAACTAATAGAAAAAAATAAAAAAAAAGAAAAGAAAAAGGGAAAAGTAAAAAGGTGATGACATCATGCATGACCTCATGCATGATGCCATAAAGGAATTAATTAACTTATTTATTAATTTAGATTTTTGGTCTTCTTTAAGTGATAAAGATAAAAGAAAAGAAAAAAAAAACAAAAAGTCATCTTTCCTAACCAAAGTTGCCGTCTCCCTTCCCTCTTCCAAAGCTCTCTCACAAAACCACCATGAAATCTCATTTTTAAGCTTGAAGAACCCAAAATCCAATCATAGAAAATTGTCCTACCATAACTAGACTTTGTTTGGGCAACTAAGAAAGAGGATTCAAGGAAAAGAAAGAAGAAAAATTTGAAAAAAAGAAGAAAGAAAATTCTGCACAAGGTTAGTAATACAAACTTCAATTTTTTTTTTTTAGTTTAATTAGTGTATGTATGGCATCAAGAACTTGTAAATAAACTTAAAATGAAATAAAAATATGTGTGAGGGACTAAATTGAAATTTTGGCCAGCCATGGATGTATGAGGGTATGATGTGTTTTGAATGAATTAAATGTGTTAGTAAACTTGTATGAGAATGGTAGTAAGATTGAAATGCTTAAATGTGATGAAATGCAATAATTTAGTGTGATTAGGGTTTGGAGGCCTAGGGTTTTGAGGCAAAAATTTGGAGAAATGAGTAAATGATGTGTTTGACCTATTGTGAAGTGAAAAATGGTCAATTGTGACCATATGAGTTGTGTTTGAATTGTTGGAATTGAAGCTAAATTCGGAGGATATATGGTCATGCTGCTAGCAGCATGACCAAGTCAACTTTGAAGGACCAAAAATAAAATTTTACAAGTCCAATTGATATGGCACCAATTGGGGATGAAAATAGACATAAAATGACACAATTTTCATTTAGGAACCATGCCCAAAAAGTGACCAAAACCCAGTGAACAAATTGACCAAAGTTGGATAAGTGCAGTCAGCCACTGTACAAACTGACCAAATGAACAGTGTTTATTCATTTAGTCATAACTCGAGCTAGGCAGGTCAAATTGACTTGAACTTTTACCAGTGGTTAGATGAGATATAGACCTAAAACTTTCATGAAGAACACAAGTCCAAATTCTGCCAGCAACCAAGCCATTTGGCCACCCTAAGTTGGTGACCTAAATCTGCCAGCACCAAAATTGCCCAGAAAATCTGGGTTATTTCCAATCCGGCAGCCCTGGTTCAAATAGCCATAACTTGAGCTACAAAACTCCAATTGAGGTGATCCAAAAATGAGAATAAACTTAAGACAATAAGGAACATTTTCTATGAAGGAAGTTTTATCAAATTCCAACAGTAGATTGACCAATGGAATAGTGCAATTAGGAACACTAAAACTGAAAATTTGACAATTTTGCCAAAAGGACTTAAGCTTTGAGAAAATGATCAAAACCAACAAATTTAATGACCAAAATGTAGTATGTGGGTGAAGTTGGAGTCCCCATACCTATTAAGCCTTAAAAAGTCAACAATTTGACTTGAATAGTGTAGTGAATAGTAACCCGAAACACAAAAATTGCAAGAACGTCGAGTTTAGCGCAATAAAGCTAGGTAAAAGTGAAGTTAAATTTTTTTCTGGATTTATGCTAAGATATGGTACTGAAACACTATGAAACTGTGTGTTTCAGCTGAAAAAGACTTGGAGGCTCAAAGAGCTGAGTCAAGGCCTAGAGGCGACTCATGTCAGGTCTGTACACAGTAATTTTTATTTGAATATATGATTCTTGAAAATTTGATTTTTTTTTTGAGTTAATTACGAATTGTGTTGCCATTTATGATTGTGAATATGACTTTGAAAATTTACCAGATTTCCAATAAATTATTTGAATAAATTGTTTTGAATTGATTTTGTTTTCACACTTAGCATGACAGTATCACACTATTCCTCCTCCATTTATGGGGTTGAAATCGTTTATTTTCCTCCCTCTCTGGCTTGCCAGTTGAGGTTGAGATCGGATGAGTACTCATTAGCTAGCTAGCCACCTCCCTCATTGATTTCGATTAATGGGGTTGAGATTGCTTTGTCGTGGTGTACAACACGGCATTGATCGGAAATTTTGTGTCATGGCTTAAGTTGTGTATGATTTTGGCAACACTGTGTTTAATAAATTATTTGACTAAATGGAGTTGTTATGAGCTTTGATATTTGTGAAATGTGATTGAGCAGTATTCAAATTGTGTTTCATCAATGAATGATTTATGTATTGCATTTTAAATTTTTATTGTGCACCACTGAGTATTTTTATACTCAGCGATAGCTTATTTTGCTGTCGCAGATAAGAGCAAGGAGAAAGCAGCAGAGTGAGCTGCTATCGAATTGTGGACCACATCGATCATTTTGTACGGGTATTATTTTATACCCTTGTAGATAATTTTGATGTAAATATAGAAATATTGTATGTATCAATGTAAGTTGAGCAGTTGTAAATAAATTGTAATAATATTATTTTGGATTTCCTTCTGTAAATTTAATATTTGTACATGTGAATTTCATGTTTTATGCCTTGTGAATGAAGTATTAAATATTTTGAGATGATGAATTTTGATTTGGATTGTGGAATTACTTTGAAGTGATTTGAATTGAGTTGAATTGAGATTTATTGGAGGATGGGAGTTGAGAAAATTTTTGGAAGTGTTTTTTTTAGGTATTTGAAGAACTGTTTTCTCCAATTACAAACGGAACTCTGTCAAAATTTTTATAAAATTTGCGGCAAAATTAAAATGGACAAAAATTTTTACTAGTATTTAAACTTTGAATAAATGGTTTTTAATTCCTACCAAAATGCTCACCACTTCCAAAATGTAAGAAAATTGTTTTAAAATCCCTTGTAGGGTACTTAATGAGTTATCGGTAGGTGAAGTTCGGTAGTTCATTAAGTATTCTACGGGATCATGTTATGCCTTACAGAGGGGTAAGGTGTGACATGTTTTAGTGGTATCAGAGCATGGTTTTGCAATAAATTTTGACTATGCATATGAATATCTTGTTGATAAGTACAACCGCTCAAGTATCTTTAATTGATACATATGACATATTTACATCATGAATATGCACTAACGGAGGTTAACCTCCTTGTGTTTGATCTCAGGAAGTAGAAAATTTGGGAAAATGGAATGGAAGGAGGAGATCATTCAAGAACAACTGCTGAGGCCGAGGTTCAAGGAAGCCCTAAGACTCGAACGTGAGTGGGTCAGCCACTCCAGCTCCTGCTCTAGCACCGCAGTTCCCTGCTCAATTTGTACAGCAGCTGGTTGCGTTTTTCCAGCAAATGGCGGGTAATGTGCCACCCCAAGCTCAGATGCAAGTACTTGTAGCACAACCACAGCCCTCAGCTCGACAATATGAAAAGTTGATGAAATTTGGGGCCACCGAGTTCAAAGGCACTGTGGATCCACTGGAGGCAGAACAGTGGTTGGAAAGAATGGAACGAGTTTTCAGAAAGCTACAGTGTACGGAAGAGATGAAGTTCGAGTATTCTGTTTCCTTATTACAAGGGGATGCGTATGAATGGTGGAAGACCATCCCCCACAGCCTGGTTGAGCCATCTGTGCTGACATGGACAGACTTCTTGAGGGAGTTCCGACAGAAGTGGGTTCCCGATGCATATGTGGATATGAAGTTACAAGAATTCCTGAGTTTGAAACAAGGGGACAGAACCATAATAGAATATGAGAGAGACTTTTCAAGGCTAAGCCACTATGCTGGAAGCTTAGTCTCCACCCCCAGAGATAGATGCAAGAGGTTTGAGTCGGGGCTAAGGCCGAATTTGAGAATGCAAGTTGTGGGTTTTCGACATCAGAATTTTGCTGAATTGATCTCACAGGCCCTGGAACTGGAAAGGATAGAATCTGAAGGGGCAGTAAAGAAGGGTATACAAGAGAAAGAGAAAACTGAAAAGACTACGGGGCAAACATCTGAGAGTGGTTCTGGCAAGAGGAAATAGTTTGGGGGATCCAGCTCCCGTAGATCTAGCAGAGGCAGATTTTCTGGCCAACGACCACCCCGGTCTGGTCAGCAAACCCAGTAGACACCCCGAGGAGCTCTATCAGTCCGACAGTGTGAAACTTGTGGTAAAACTCATGGTGGGATTTGTTTCAAGGCCACCGGTGCATGTTTTAACTGTGGAGGGAGCGGACATTTCGCTAAAGATTGCACTAGTCCGCGCCGGTCTAGATCTTTTGCTACATCTGAAGGATCAGCCCAAGTCTCTGCACCTAGAGGGTCACAGTCAGCTGCTAGAGGTAGAGGCAGAGGTAGGGGTCCTGGTAACACTCCTGGAAGTCAAAGCATCATTAACCACCCAGCAGTGGTGCACCAAGAGTATATACCATGCGTCGAGGGAGGAGGTCAAACATCGACGAGTAGTGGTATTTTCTCCATCCTTGACCAAGATGTACATGTGTTGTTTGATCCTGGCTCCACACATTCGTATGTTAGTGCTAGTGTGATGTGTTCTACTGCTATTCAGTGTGTACCAATGGACTATGATGTGCTAGTAACTAGTCCATTAGGCCAGGAGGTCAGGGTAAATAGGCTATATAGGGACTGTCTTTTGGTGATCCAAGGACATACTTTTCTATCTGATTTAATTGAAATGCCCTTCAGAGATTATGACATTATCTTGGGCATGGATTGGTTAGCCAGGCATCATGCGATGATTGATTGTAGACAGAAGACAGTCACTTTTGGTCTTCCTCAGTATGGTGATGTAGTAATACATGGGGAGAGACAGTTATTACCTTCAAACATCATTTCAGCTGCACTGGCCAGAAAAATGATTAAGAAAGGGTGTGAGGCGTACCTGGCACATGTGATAGACACCCAAGTGGGGAGTCCAGCACTGAGGGACATTCCTACTGTATGTGACTTTTTGGATGTGTTTCCTGATGAATTGCCAGGATTACCTCCAGAAAGAGAAGTGCAGCTTGAAATTGATGTTATGCCTAGTGTGGACCCAATCTCCATAACGCCATATAGAATGGCACCAGCAGAACTAAAAGAATTGAAAGTACAGTTACAAGAGTTGCTTGACAAGGGCTTCATCCGCCCTAGTGTGTCACCTTGGGGAGCGCCGGTGTTGTTTGTAAAGAAGAAAGATGGCACTCTCCGGTTATGCATTGACTATCGGCAGTTGAATAAGGTGACAATAAAGAACAGATACCCATTGCCCTGCATTGATGACTTATTTGATCAGTTGAGAGGTGTAGCTGTATTCTCCAAAATTAACCTGAGATCAGGCTATTATCAGCTGAAAGTACAAGAGCAGAGTATACCTAAAACTGCTTTTAGAACCCGCTATGGCCATTATGAGTTCTTGGTCATGCCATTCGGGTTAACTAATGCTCCGGCTGCTTTTATGGATCTGATGAACACTATCTTCAGACCATACCTCGACCAATTTTTTGTGGTATTTATTGATGATATATTGGTCTATTCGAGAAATGCAGAAGAGCACGATAGACATCTGCGGATTGTACTACAGACTTTGAGGGGAAACAGCTATATGCCAAATTATCGAAATGTGAATTTTGGCTGAAGGAGATATCCTTTTTGGGGCACATAGTATCAGTAGAGGGTATTAAGGTAGATCCTAGCAAGATTGAAGCTGTCCTTAATTGGAAGCCACCCAGAAATGTCACAGAGATTCACAGTTTTCTGGGGTTAGCTGGATACTACCGTCGATTTGTGAAGGGATTCTCCATGTTGGCATCTCCATTGACCAAGCTACTTAGAAAGGATGTGAAATTTTAGTGGACGGACAAATGCCAGCAAAGTTTTGATGTATTGAAAAGATGTTTGACAGAGGCTCATCCGACTTTACCTACACCGTAAAGAATATACGGTTCTGATGATGCTTCTCATAATGGGTTAGGTTGTGTGTTGATGCAAGATCGAAATGTCATTGCCTATGCATCACGCCAGCTGAAACCGCATGAGAGGAATTATCCGACGCATGACTTGGAGCTTGCAGCCATTGTGTTTGCTCTTAAGATTTGGAGACATTATTTGTATGGGGAGAAGTGCTACATCTACACAGATCATAAGAGTTTGAAGTATTTGGGCATCCAGAAAGAGTTGAATTTGAGACAGAGGAGATGGTTAGAGTTGATAAAAGACTATGATTGTCTAATAGACTATCAGCCAGGGAAAGCTAATGTTGTGGCTGACGCCCTAAGTCGCAAGACTATGGCAAGTCTACAGGTTACTCCTTTGTCTTTGGTACATGAGTTGAGGTCATTACATGCCAGTTTAGAGATTAATGATGAGGCGATACAAGCTTGCATGGCATGTACGGCCGGTGTTGATTGATCGATCGTAATGGTCGCTCGTAATGATGAAAAGTATCAAAGGCTGTTGGAAGAAGTCAGACAGGGTAAGAAACCAGAGTTTTTAATTAGAGATGATGGTCTACTGCTACACCAGGGTAGAATGTGTGTTCCTAATGATATTGATTTGAGGCAGATCATTTTGAAGGAAGCACATGAGTCTCCTTTTGCCATGCACCCTGGCGGTACAAAAATGTATAGAGGGCTAAAGGAGCATTACTAGTGGATGGGTATGAAGAGAGATGTGGCAGAGTTTGTATTCAAATGCCTAACTTGTCAGCAAGTAAAGGCAGAGCATCAAGTACCCATTGGGTTGTTACATCCACTACCAGTGCCAGAATGGAAATGGGAGAGAATAACAATGGATTTTGTGATGGGACTTCCAAAGACACAGAAGAGTCATGATGCAGTATGGGTCATCGTCGACAGACTGACTAAGTCTGCTCATTTTCTGCCAGTCCAAAAGGACTACAATTTAGACAGATTGGCTAGGTTGTACATTGACTAGATTGTGAGACTTCATGGAGTGCCAGTATCCATTGTATCAGACAGAGATCCTAGGTTCACTTCTAGATTCTGGGGTAGTCTTCAGAGAGCCCTAGGAACTAGATTGAACTTCAGTACTGCATTCCACCCACAGACAGATGGCCAGTCTGAAAGAGTAATTCAGATCTTGGAGGACATGCTACGGGCTTGTGTGATTGAGTTCGAGGGTAGTTGGGATACACACTTGCCTTTGATTGAGTTTGCTTATAACAACAGCTACCAATCAAGCATTGGGATGCCTCCATATGAAGCTTTGTATGGCAGAAAATGTAGAACCCCGTTGTGTTGGGATGACGTGGGTGAAAGGAAAATGATTGGACCCAAAATTATTCAACAGACAGAATAGAAAATTAGGGTGATCAAAGATCGACTTAAAGCTGCATCAGACCATCAGAAGTCCTACATTGATTTGAAAAGAAGAGATATTGAGTATGCAGTGGGTGAGAAAGTTTTCCTCAAGGTTTCTCCTTGGAAGAGAATTATGAGATTCGGCAGAAAGGGGAAACTAAGTCCTCGTTTTATTGGGCCATATGAGGTTCTGGAAAGAGTGGGTCCTTTGGCATATTTGTTGGCACTACCTCTAGAGTTAGAGAAGATACATAATGTCTTCCATGTGTCTATGTTGAGGAGGTATCGATCAGACCCATCTCATATACTACCAGTAGAAGAAATTGAAGTGAATCTAGACCTCACATATGAGGAAGAACCCATAAAGATTCTGGCTTATGAGGTGAAGCAGCTACGGAACAAGCACATACCGTTGGTAAAAGTGCTGTGGAACCATCATTCGGGCCAAAAAGCTACTTGGGAACGAGAGGAGGACATGAGGAGACAACACCCACAGCTGTTCAGAGATTGATACCAGGTAAAATTTCGAGACGAAATTTATTTAAGGGGGGGAGAATTGTAACACCCCTATTTGTATAGCCTGGTATATTTTACTGTTTCGGTGACCGGTGTCGATCCGGACAATTAAGGAGATTAGAACCATACTTAAGACAACTAGAGAAACCATAAACACAAATAATTAGTAATGTTCAATTAGTTAAGTATAAATAAGAAAAACAGAACATAAGAAGTTAAACGAGCCGAGAGTCACAGCGATGGGTGACCTCCTTGGGAACGACTGCGAAGTCGTTTTAAACTCAAATTTTGAATCGTAAAATGTGACGCGGTCCTTACGACCCTTATGAACACGATGGAAAAGAAAATCACGAAAAGAAGCGTTAAGCGGTCAAATAATTAGGTCGTGAGTCGGAAGAAATATGGAATTATTTGCAAACCGGATGAACCTGAGGGGCAATTTGGTCAATTGACCAGAGTGACTCTGACCTAATCACAAATAAAATCGAAGAAAAGAAAATTTCGGAATCGATAATTAAATTAAAGAACTAATAGAAAAAAATAAAAAAAAAGAAAAGAAAAAGGGAAAAGTAAAAAGGTGATGACATCATGCATGACCTCATGCATGATGCCATAAAGGAATTAATTAACTTATTTATTAATTTGGATTTTTGGTCTTCTTTAAGTGATAAAGATAAAAGAAAAGAAAAAAAAAATTCATCTTCCCTAACCCAAGTTGCCGTCTCCCTTCCCTCTCCCAAAGCTCTCTCACAAAACCACCATGAAAGCTCATTTTTGAGCTTGAAGAACCCAAAATCCAACCATAGAAAATTGTCCTATCATAACTAGACTTTGTTTGGGCAACTAGGAAAGAGGATTCAAGGAAAAGAAAGAAGAAAAATTTGAAGAAAAGAAGAAAGAAAATTCTGCACAAGGTTAGTAATACAAACTTCAATTTTTTTTAGTTTAATTAGTGTATGTATGGCATCAAGAACTTGTAAATAAACTTAAAATGAAATAAAAATATGTGTGAGGGACTAAACTGAAATTTTGGCCAGCCATGGATGTATGAGGGTATGATGTGTTTTGAATGAATTAAATGTGTTAGTAAACTTGTATGAGAATGGTAGTAAGATTGAAATGCTTAAATGTGATGAAATGCAACAATTTAGTGTGATTAGGGTTTGGAGGCCTAGGGTTTTGAGGCAAAAATTTGGAGAAATGAGTAAATGATGTGTTTGACCTATTGTGAAGTGAAAAATGGTCAATTGTGACCAAATGAGTTGTGTTTGAATTGTTGGAATTGAAGCTAAATTCGGAGGGTATATGGTCATGTTGCTGGCAGCATGACCAAGTCAACTTTGAAGGACCAAAAATGAAATTTTACAAGTCCAATTGATATGGCACCAATTGGAGATGAAAATAGACATAAAATGACATAATTTTTATTTAGGAACCATGCCCAAAAAGTGACCAAAACCCAGTGAACAAATTGACCAAAGTTGGATAAGTGCAGTCTGCCACTGTACAAACTGACCAAATGAACAGTATTTGTTCATTTGGTCATAACTCGAGCTAGGCAGGTCAAATTGACCTGAAATTTTACCAGTGGTTAGATGAGATATAGACCTAAAACTTTGATGAAGAACACAATCCAAATTCTTCCAGCAACCAAGCCATTTGGCCACCCCAAGTTGGTGACCCAAATCTGCCAGCACCAAAATTGCCCCGAAAATCTGGGTTGTTTCCAATCCGGCAGCCCTGGTTCAAATGGCCATAACTTGAGCTACAAAACTCCAATTGGGGTGATCCAAAAATGAGAATAAACTTAAGACAATAAGGAACATTTTCTATGAAGGAAGTTTTGTCAAATTCCAATAGTAGATTGACCAATGGAATAGTGCAATTAGGGACACCAAAACTGAAAATTTGACAATTTTGTCAAAAGGACTTAAGCTTTGGGAAAATGACCAAAACCAACAAATTTAATGACCAAAATGTGGTATGTGAGTGAAGTTGGAGTCCCCATACCTATTAAGCCTTAAAAAGTCAACAATTTAACTTGAATAGTGTAGTGAATAGTAACCCGAAATACAAAAATTTCAAGAACGTCGAGTTTAGCGCAATAAAGCTAGGTAAAAGTGAAGTTAAATTTATTTCTGGATTTATGCTAAGATATGGTACTGAAACACTATGAAACTGTGTGTTTCAGCTGAAAAAGACTTGGAGGCTCAGAGAGACTGAGTCAAGACCTAGAGGCGACTCACGTCAGGTCTGTGCACAGTAATTTTTATTTGAATATATGATTCTTGAAAATTTGATTTTTTTTTTTGAGTTAATTATGAATTTTGTTGCCATTTATGATTGTGAATATGACTTTGAAAATTTACCAGATTTTCAATAAATTATTTGAATAAATTGTTTTGAATTGATTTTGTGTTCACACTTAGCATGACAGTATCACACTATTCCTCCTCCATTTATGGGCTTGAGATCGTTTATTTTCCTCCCTCTTTGGCTTGCCAGTTGAGGTTGAGATCGGATGGGTACTCATTAGCTAGCTAGCCACCTCCCTCATTGATTTTGATTAATGGGGTTGAGATTGCTTTGTCGTGGTGTACAACACGGCATTGATCGAAAATTTTGTGTCATGGCTTAAGTTGTGTATGATTTTGTCAACACTGTGTTTAATAAATTATTTGACTAAATGGAGTTGTTATGAGCTTTGATATTTGTGAAATGTGATTGAGAAGTATTCAAATTGTGTTTCATCAATGAATGATTTATGTATTGCATTTTAAATTTTTATTGTGCACCACTGAGTATTTTTATACTCAGGGATAGCTTATTTTGCTGTCGCAGATAAGAGCAAGGAGAAAGCAGCAGAGTGAGCTGCTATCGAATTGTGGACCACATCGATCATTTTGTACGGGTATTATTTTATACCCTTGTAGATAATTTTGATATAAATATAGAAATGTTGTATGTATCAATGTAAGTTGAGCAGTTGTAAATAAATTGTAATAATATTATTTTGGATTTCCTTCTGTAAATTTAATATTTGTACATATGAATTTCATGTTTTATGCCTTGTGAATGAAGTATTAAATATTTTGAGATGATGAATTTTGATTTGGATTGTGGAATTACTTTGAAGTGATTTGAATTGAGTTGAATTGAGATTTATTGGAGGATGGGAGTTGAGAAAATTTTTGGAAGTGTTTTTCTCAGGTATTTAAAGAACTGTTTTCTCCAATTACAAACGGAACTCTGTCAAAATTTTTATAAAATTTGCGGCAAAATTAAAATGGACAAAAATTTTTACTAGTATTTAAACTTTGAATAAATGGTTTTTAATTCCTACCAAAATGCTCACCACTTCCAAAATGTAAGAAAATTGTTTTAAAATCCCTTGTAGGGTACTTAATGAGTTATCGGTAGGTGAAGTTCGGTAGTTCATTAAATATTCTACGGGATCATGTTATGCCTTACAGAGGGGTAAGGTGTGACAGCCGAGGCATTATAGACGCCAAGGCATGATTCAGGAGAGGTGCCGGGAGGCTCGTCCCGACCCTCGGGACAGTCGTTCCCTGAGATAGAAGTAGTCCGGTCTCCTCCTCGACAAGAAGAACCGCCACCTCCACCAGTTGCTTCGAGTGCGGAAGGGGGTCCTTCCCAACCTCCTACGAGGACCCTTTCCCGCGGCGCCCAGGTCCTCATTCATTCCTTGGAGAAGAACCGATCTGTACGGGAGAATCCGGGCTTGGCAAAGGTTCTGGGAGCTTCCATATGCCTCCAGGAGGATCGGCACAGGCTGACCCAGGGCAACCTCGATGATCTCCTGGCCCAGACTATGAGCTTGAGTGTGGAGAGCTTGGTGAACCAGCATATCATCAGGGAAAAGGCTCATCATTTGAGGCAGGAGATCCAGAAGGCGGGCCAGGATGCAGCTTCTGCCCGAGCCCAACTTTCATCCGCCCGGGACTATATAGCTGAAATTGAGGGGCGGATGAAATTCTATGAGGATAAACTGCCCGAGCATTGAGGAAGCTCGGGCGCTCCGAGCTGCTGACGTCGCTCGCCTCACTGAAGAACTTAGAGCGAAAGAAGAAGAGGCAGTGACGAGGGAGGCCGGTGCTTATGTGAACGCCCACGGCGACCTTTTAGCCGAGCTCAGGAGGCGTTATCCGGAGGAGGACTTCTCCTGGATGGTGGACCTGGCTCCTCAAGACGAAGAAGAGAGCGAAGAGGAAGCTGAGGGAGATAGAGAGGGTGAGCGAAATGTAGAACAGGCTGGGGGTGATCCTCCAGCCGAATGACTTGTATTTTTTTACTTTGAAATGAAATGAAATTCTCTCTTTTGTTCAATGACTTGATGAGATCGGAAAGTATCTAAGTTGTACAAGCGCCTGACTGTTTGAACATGTTAGATCATCAAACTTAAAAGCGATTATTAATCTATGTATGAGAGGTCGGACAAACATTGTAAGCATGAGATCGGCCTAAGCCAAGAACGAACAACGGATAGAACTTTTAAGTCATTAAAATTGGAAACTTGACTTGAACACTTAAGATCGGAAACACCATTAAGTCGAACTGCAACCTTAACTTCATTAAACGATTTTCCACAATGTTTACAAAGGGGAGACCGGAAATAAGACTGGATGGCACGGAGACCTATCATTAATTTAATTTCCTTTGACAAGAGATCGGAAACGAGACCGAATGGCATGGAGGCCTAATATTGGCTTGAAAGATCGGGGCTGAGGTTGAACGACCTGGAGACTTGATATTAATGTGATCTCCTTCGTTGGGAGATCAGAAATGTGATTGAATGGCGTGGGGGCCTGATATTGGTGCGATCTTTTTTATTGGGAGATAGGAAAACATTTGACTAGATGCGGGATCGGTTTATTTCCTAATCAGGTTACTTGTAACCGAGGAATGTCAGTTGAGGGTCGATTTTCAAAGTTCATTGACTTCAGTGATCGGCCAAAATATGGTGTCAACAGCTGCCCCTCTTTACATAATTTTTATTGAAGGGAATAAAATTTCCCGTGTAGGAATTATGTAAAGATTCAGACCCATATTTTGGGCGATTGGGTATTAAAACGTTGAGACTCAAAATTAAAGTTAGGAAACGAAAACCAACTTAGATCAAGGAACCAGAGGTTGATAATAGGAATTAAATGCTGAAAATTAAAATCAACTTAGATCAAGGAACCAGAGGTTGATAACAGGAATTTAAATGCGAAAAATTAAAATCAACTTAGATCAAGGAACCAAAGGTTGATGATAGAAATTTAAATGCTAAAAAATTAAAATCAACTTAGATCAAGGAACCAGAGGTTGATAGCAGGAATTTAAATGCGAAAAATTAAAATCAACTTAGATCAAGGAACCAGAGGTTGATAGCAGGAAATTAAATGCGAAAAATTAAAATCAACTTAGATCAAGGAACCAGAGGTTGATAGCAGGAAATTTAAATGCGAAAAATTAAAATCAACTTAGATCAAGGAACCAGAGGTTGATAGCAGGAATTTAAATGCGAAAAATTAAAATCAACTTAGATCAAGGAACCAGAGGTTGATAGCAGGAATTTAAATGTGAAAAATTAAAATCAACTTAGATCAAGGAACCAGAGGTTGATAGCAGAATTTAAATGCTGAAAATTAAACTACTTACAAAGCAAGCCTAACCTGACACGAGAAGTTCTTCCGCGATGAAGTGTACTTAACAGGATCCCGAAGATGAACGATTAATGGAGGACGAGTCACAAGACTTGACCTATCACTTTCTATTTCTTACTCACTTCCCAGGATGCCCTTTCGGTCTTTGACTTCCTTCTTACTTTGCGAAAAGCACCCTTTCGAGTTTTCACTTTCCCCTCTACCCATCTGACTAGAAGCGCCCTTCTGGGTTTTCACCCCTAGTGTTTTTTTTTTTTTAACCATTCCCTGCAAATCTCCTAGCAAAGTACACGAGGTTATCAATATCCAAATCCTATTCTTATGACAAAATCTTAACAGATTAATAGCGCACAGAAAACAACATTAGAGTATGAGTATATGAGAAAGGTAAATCTGAGTGTAAGCAAAACAATGAATTAAAATGTAAATGTGTGAAGAAGATGGATTAAAGTGAAAGGGTGACTTTATTATGGCTTGAGAGAAAAAGGTACAGTTTCAAAGAAAAAGGGGTACAAGAATGGATCTCACAGATTCCTTGTAGTTGACTTTGAAGTCCCTTAACTGCTAATACTTCAAGTACTCTGTTGATGAACATTTGTGCTGTGGCGGCTTATTCCCTTATCTTGGTCCTTCCTTATTCCTCCATTTTCTGGTTCTAAGGGCGCCCTTTCGGGTTTTCACCCTTACATTTTTGCTCTTTTTTTTTTTTTTGGCTCTTTCAGGGTGGCTTTTTGGGTTTTCAACCCTAATTTATTTTTTAAAAAGCGCCCTTCCGGGTTTTCGCTTTCTTTCACACATTTTGCTAGGAGCGCCCTTTCGGGTTTTTACCCTTTTTTTTTTTTTAGGCATAATATCTTTTGACAGTGTCAGCATTTACGGGTCTTGGAAACTCTTCACCGTCCATGTGGGTCAAGATAAGGGCCCCACCAGAAAACGCCCTTTTAACCACGTAAGGTCCCTCATAAGTTGGTGACTATTTACTCCGGACATCATTTTGATTCGGAAGCACCTTTTTTAGGACTAGGTCCCTGGATTGAAATTCGCGTGGGCGAAGGCCTTTGTTAAATGCCCTAGCCATTCTTCTCTGGTATAACTGCCCATGACATGCCACCGCTAGCATTTTCTCGTCTAGCAAATTCAATTGGTCCAACCTCGACTGGATCCATTCCGACTCATCAATTCCT
This sequence comes from Hevea brasiliensis, assembly GCF_030052815.1. Classification (NCBI taxonomy): domain Eukaryota; kingdom Viridiplantae; phylum Streptophyta; class Magnoliopsida; order Malpighiales; family Euphorbiaceae; genus Hevea; species Hevea brasiliensis. Next base: position 61,790 of record NW_026614779.1, read on the forward strand.
GATTCCTTCAAAATTCTTAGGGAAGGAATTTCTACTTCAATAGGCAGAACCGCTTCCATCCCGTAAACCAGTGAGTATGGAGTTGCCCCAGTTGATGTTCTTACAGAGGTCCGGTATGCATGAAGAGCGTAGGGGAGCATGTCATGCCAATCCCTATATGTGATGGTCATCTTCCGGATTATTCTCTTGAGATTTTTGTTTGCGGCTTCCACCGCTCCATTCATCTGGGGATGGTATAGTGAAGAATTGAGATGTCGAATCTTGTATTGGTCACATAAACTCCAGATCTTCGGACCATTCAAGTTCTTGGTGTTATCAGTGACGATCTTGCTGGGGAGGCCGTATCGGCAGATGATGTTATTTCTGAGGAATTTGAGAAATGTGTTCTGCGTGATGTGGGCATATGATGTCGCTTCGACCCATTTAGAAAAATAGTCAATAGCTACCAGGATGAACCTATGCCCATTGGATGCCTTGGGATTAATGGGGCCAATTACATCGATGCCCCACATTGCAAAAGGCCAAGGGGAAACGAGATTGAACAGTTGATGAGGCGGGACATTTATCGGATCTGCATAGATTTGACATTTATGACACTTCTGAAAGTACTCGATGCAATCCTTCTCCATAGTAGTCCAGAAGTATCCCCGTCTCATGATTTGCTTAGCCATCATATGCCCATTAGCATGGGTTGCACAATTCCCCTCATGAGTCTCGAAAAGGATCCTCCTTGCTTCTTTTGCATCTACGCATCTCAACAATTCGCCGTTGGAGCTCCTTTTGTATAGAATTTCACCACTGGGGAAGTATCCCAAAGCTAATCTCCGGATCATTCTTCTTTCGTTTCTGCTTGCCCCTGGAGGGAATTCTCTGGTTTTGATGTAGACCTGGATGTCATGATACCAAGGTTTACCATCTGTTTCTTCCTCGATCATGAAGCAAAGACGCCACCACTCCTTGCTTTGATCCGCAATACCTGAGTCGTCTGCCCTTCTTCCATTTGAGCCATGACAGCCAGGGTGGCTAAGGCATCCGCGAATTGATTCTTGTCCCGACTGAGGTGAGTGAAAGAAATTTCTTCAAATTTCTTGATCAATTCCAGTAGGTACTTCTGATATGGGATTAACTTCGGATCCTTGGTTTGCCATTCTCCCTTGACTTGATAAATGATCAAGGCCGAATCACCATACACCTCTAACTTCCTGACTTTCATTTTGATGGCACTCAGAAACCCATCACACAAAGCCAGATTTTGCAACGTTGTTGGTGCAGTCAAACCTTAACTTGATAGCTATCGGGAAGTGTTTTCCGTCAGGGGATACCAACACAGCTCCAATTCCATTACCAGACAAATTGACAACTCCGTCAAAATACATTTCCCATACATCAGTTGGTTCTTTTTCCCCACCATTGACTTTGTTAACATGCTCATCAGGGAACTCAAAATCCAAAGCTTTATAATCTTGGATAGGGTTTTCTGCTAGGAGATCAGCGATTACGCTACCTTTTACTGCTTTCCGGGTCATATAGACAATGTCATATTGAGAGAGTATGACCTGCCATTTGGCTATCCTTCCCGGCACAAATGGGCTTTCGAATACATACTTGATAGGATCCATCCTGGAGATGAGCCATGTCTTATGATTCAACATGTAGTGTTTAAGCCGATTTGCCGTCCAGGCTAATGCGCAACAAGTTTTCTCTAGGAAAGAGTACCTTGACTCGCAATCATTGAATTTCTTGCTTAGGTAATAAATGGCCCTCTCCTTTCGCCCTGTATCATCATGCTGCCCCAAAACACATCCCATTGAATTCTGTTGGACTGCCATGTATAGAATCAACGGCCTTCCTGCCACCGGAGGAACCAATATCGGCGGGTTTGACAGGTACTGCTTAATTTTCTCGAAAGCCTCTTGACAAACTGAATCCCATTGAGAGGTGTTGTTCTTTCGGAGTAGTCTAAAGATAGGCTCAGCTTTAGCAGTGAGGTTGGAAATAAATCTCGAAATGTAGTTCAGCTTCCCCAGGAAACTGCTCACCTCCCTCTCTGTTTTTGGGATGGCATTTCTTGAATGGCTCAAACTTTGTCTAGATCTACTTCTATTCCTTTCTCACTCACTATGAATCCCAACAACTTCCCAGATCTAGCTCCGAACACGCATTTGGCAGGGTTCAATTTCAGTTGATACTTCCTGAGTCTCTCGAATACTTTCCTCAGCACCTGCACATGGCTTTCTCCCTCTCTGGATTTGATGATCATATCGTCCACATATACCTCTATTTCTTTATGCATCAAACCGTGGAACAATGTGACCATAGCGCGTTGGTAGGTAGTGCCAGCATTCTTTAAGCCAAATGGCATGACCCGATAACAGAATACCCCCCACTGAGTGATAAAAGCAGTTTTCTCCTTATCTTGTTCGTCCATGGGGATTTGATTGTACCCGGATGCCCCATTGATATACAAACATATGCCCAATCCTACTTCATTGTCTACTAGCACGTCAATGTGTGGGAGAGGGAAATCATCTTTCAAGCTTGCTTTATTAAGATCCCTGTAATCAACACACACCCTGACTCTCCTGCCCTTCTTCATTACCAGGACAACGTTAGCTATCCATTGGGGATATTTGACTACTTCCAGAAACCCAGCATCATACTGCTTTTTGACTTCATCCCTAACTTTGAGTAGCATGTTAGGGTTTATTCTTCTTAGCTTCTGCTTTACTGGGATCGTTCTGGGAATTAGGGGAATTTTGTGTGTTACTATGTGAGGGTCTAAGCCGGTTATATCGTCATAGCTCTATGAAAAGACGTCCAGGAATTCTTTGAGCAAACTGACCATATCTTCTAATTCTCCACTCCCCACAATCTTAAGTTCCCTTCTTATTTCTTCTGTGCCTAGATTTATGGTGTGCGTTTCGTCCCCACAAGGCACTAGGGAAGGTTCATCTCTTTCACCCCTTTCTTCTGCGAGTTCCTCTTCAGAATCACTTGAAGTAATGGCAGTTATGGGGATTTCAAAATTAACCAAAGGAATTTCTGAGTCTATTGAATTATTAGGTGTTAATTGATGAATGGTCCTGAAGAAACGAAAGTGGAATATATTATAAGAATGGATTTCAAGAAAAAGGAAAAGAGAATTGGATGTAAAATGCGCTATTAATTCATTAATATTTGTATCATAAGAAAAGGGTCCATTTACAGTATTACACTTGTCACCATGGACGAAATGATCAAGTGTAGATAACCAAAGGTACTTTACTCGAGATTGAGTACAGGAATGTCCTCTGCTGTCCAGTTGTCCAGTTCTTGCCCTTCAGCCATTGGCGAGATCAGGGCTTCATACAAGGAATCGAGATGGATGACATCAATGGATGGTTCGTCGGGTGATTCTTCAGCTTCCACTGGATTTTCAATGACCGGCTTGGTGAAGACATCTGTGATTTTCGGGACAACCTTCATTTTCCCGACTTTCTGGTCGAATCTCTGATCCCGAAGCATATTTCTCATCCAGAATCGCCCATCCATGAGGGCGTCTTCCTCATAACCCAAGCCGCAATGGCCAACCTTCTGGATAGCTGGTATGGGTTCGACAATCCCCTGTAATGTGGCGCCTAACCCCTTGCCCATCTCATATCCACTCTTAAGCATCACCTTAGCTACCATAGTCGTGGCCCCTTCATTTCTCGAGGTAGTTTCTTGCAATTCAAGTGCCTGGAAAGAGCTTTCCAATGACTTCTCGGTCGTTTCCACATAAGGAATCGACTGCGGCTTCGTGACCAACATGGCTTCCTCCCCCCTCACTGTTATGATCTTGCCACCCATGATGTATTTGATCCTCTGGTGCAAGGTGGAAGGGACAGCATTCGCCGAATGGATCCAGGGTCTTCCTAACAGCATAGTGTATGCTGGTTCAATGTCCATTACTTGGAACGTGACGTTGAAAGTGCCTGCCCCGATTTGGAGTGGCAGATCAATGTCTCCGAGCACATCCCTTCTCGTGCCATCAAAAGCTCTTACCACCATGGCGCTTTGGCGTATATTTGATCGGTCTACAGGCAGTCTGGCCAGGGTGGCATTGGGCAAAACATTGAGAGCCGATCCGTTGTCAATCAAGACTTTGGCGACTATACATCCCTTGCACTTTACCGTCACATGCAGAGCTTTAGTGTGCTTCAAGCCCGCCGGGTCTATCTCCTCTTCTGAGAAAGTGACGAAACTGGATGCCTGTATCTGACCAACTACCTTCTCGAACTGCCCCGGTGTGATGTCGGGGTTAACAAAGGCTTGACCCAGAATCTTCTGCAGGGCTTGGCGATGCACTTCTGAGCTCAGAATTAGTGACAGCAGTGAAATCCGAGCAGGCGTCTTCCTTAGCTGCTCAACAACATCATACTCGCTTTGCTTCATTATCTGAAGCAACAGTTCCTCCTCTTCTTTTGGTTCCGTAGGTTCTTTTTCAATTTTCTCGGCCCCTCCCTCCGTGTTTTCTGGCTGCTCTCCCATTTTTGCTTTCCCTTTCTTCTTTTCTCTCTCTTCATTCCCGTAACATCTCCCACTTCGGGTTATAAATTCAACCTCTTGCTCGGGTGGGGAGGAGTTTGTGGTAGTGACAGGCTCGGGGTTTGATTGGGGAGTAGCATTACCGGAAGGTCCGGTGTAAGTCATTCTGAAATGCTCGTGGGGAGCAAAGCAGGGTTTAGGAGGTGTTGAGGGTGAGGCAAGGTCAAGGCTAGGAGCTGATGTACTGCTTGATGCTCCTTGGGTGAAGACTTGGAAATTGTAGTTCCAGGGCACAGCACGAGTGTTTGTGACTGGGAGCTGGGGTGGGGTTCGGATGATCATCGTGGTGGTGGTGTCAGCGCAGAAGGTCATTCTGGGATTAAAGGTGGAGGCATTCTGGCCGAATCTGGCTGTATTTACTCCGCCCTCCATTTTCGACCTTGCTTGGGATCTCAAAATTTTGAGGGACAGCAAGTTCTGGACCTCTTGCCGGAATTCCTCACAGTCTCGCAGCTCATGATCAGCTGCTCCTCCATGGTAGGGACATCCCGTATCCCTTCCTGATCCGGATGCCTGTGGATAGAGGTAGCCCTCCCTCACTGCCATTGTAAAAATTTCCCCAAAGTGAGGAATCAGCTGATCTACCTCCAAGGTTGACCTTTCTTCTTCAGAGTCTATCATATTCACGCCATTGCCCGTACCATGATTGGGCAATGGGTTTGAAGTGACATTGGGGAGGGAGCCATTCCCTTCGATCTTCAACCACCCGTTTCTGATTAAGGCTTGCACTCTTCCCCTGAGTGCCCCGCAGTTATCGGTCGAGTGTCCAAGTGCCCCTCCATGATATTCGCATCGGGCACTGGCATCATACCACCTGGGGTATGGAGGCTGAATTGGGTCAAGGGGGATTGGCACTATTTGGTTTATACCGATGAGGTATCGGTATATTTCACCGAGTGGGAGGGGAAGAGGTGGATCAGGATTTCTTTGCGGTCTAGGATTATTTTGGGGAGGAGGTGGTCTTGATTGAACTGGCTGGGCAGGCGGTCTGGGGTTATAGGCCGTTTGCGGTGGAAACTGGAGGCATGGGTGAGGATAATTTGGAAGAGGGGGTGGAATGTTGGCAATTGTTGGGCCATGAGGGGGAGGATATGGCCGGTAATTATTCTGAGGGAATGAAGATTGGGTGTTCTGTCGGGTGATGGAGTGCACATCACCTTCTTTCTTTTTGCCGAAGCTGGCGGTCTTCTTTGCAGGATTCTCAGTCAACTCCTGCAGCCGTCCCATCCTCAGGTTAGCTTCTATCCTCTCGCCAGCTTGAATGATGTCTGAGAAGCTATTGGAGGTGTTTCCAATCATCAGATTGAAATAGGGAGCTTTTAACGTCTCAATGAATAGAGAGCAGAGTTCATTATCAGTAATCGGAGGATACACCTCCGCTGCTTTCTCCCTCCATCTCTGGGCATACTCCTTGAAGCTCTCCCTTTCTCTCTGCACTAGATTTTGGAGGTCTCTCCTTGTGGGGGCGACATCACAGTTGAATTTATACTGTTTCAGGAAAGCGTCTGCCAGATCTTTCCAGGAGCGCAGCTTGCTCCTATCTAACTGAATGCACCATCTCAGGGCTGCCCCAGAGAGACTCTCATGGAAGAAGTGGACCAGGAGTCTATCATCTTCCGTTAGGGCAGACATCTTGGCAATGTAAGTAGCCAGGTGAATGCGAGGGTCTGACTTCCCGGTGTATTTGTCAAAGTCTGGAATTTTGAATTTGGGTGGCACCACCACGTCTGGCACCAATCTTAGTGATGCCACATCTACTGAACCGTACATGTTCAGGCCCTCTATTGCCCTTAGTCTTTCTTCTAGAGCAGACAGCTTCTCATTTTCTCTGGCTCTGCTCTCTCCTCCTGGATGAGCTATTCCCCCAGTTGGGAAATAAGGGGCAGGGTGAACCGGAGGGATTGAAGTGTGTGGCTCGACATTTGGGACAGCCGGGTAGTAGGGGAAGGGTAGGTCATTATTCAGGGGGGCCGGGTTGACGGTGATCGTCGGATCCGAGATAGGCGGCTGGAAAGTGAAAGAGGTTGAAGCATGATGAGAATCAACCGTTGTAGGAGGTGGGGGAGGTAGTGGTAAGTTTGGCTCTGATACAGGCTTATTTTGGGACATCTCCCTCATTAATCTCATGAGCTCTGAGACTTGGTCTTTCAACTCGAAAACTTGTCCTTGTAGGTTCTGGACTTGCTCCTGATCTTCCATTAGCCTTTTTGTTCGTGACCTTGTTAAGTACACTCGTCTTGGTTGAACAGCTTGTTTGGTCAGGCTTGCTTTGCTTGAAGCAATGTTGATTTTCTGTGGGGGATAAAAAAGAAGTCTTTTAATGAATTTTGAATTTTGTTAAAAATTAAAAGGTCCTGGTTTGGACAAAGGATACGGTGGCATCTGAAAGCCAGGAATGAAATCTGTAGAAGAATAATTGCATCAATTTTATTATGGCATCGTTCGATAGTCTGACGGTGAATGATTAGATTGAATGCATGTCTATGATACTTGTCCATATGGCGCATTCAACTTTTTGTATAACCCTAGCGAGGATAGTTCCTACGGGAGTCATACTATTCATTCACAACTTTGCTAAACAATGGCCCAAAGCGATTTTATTAACTGAACAGTTCATACATAACATTTTTTTACATTGGCCTAGGCTCAGGGAGACTTTTTATAATGCAATGACATTTCTTGAGATACTCGTAGAGTCTTTCTTCTTCTCTGGCGGGGTTAAATGTTTCTAAGGCATATTCAGATTCTGGCAAGAGCTCTTGTTTCCCTTGTGCCATCATTCTCTCCAGCTGGTCAACATTTCCCCTTAGCTCTTGATGGAGAGTAGCTTGTCTGTCCTTTTCCTTTCTCTCTTTAGCACATTCTTTCAAAATATCATTGATAAGCTGTGCTTGCTCTTTCAGTTCAAGTTTCTTCTTTTTGCTCTCTTGTTTATACTCTTCCATGAGTATCTCCTAGTATTCCATTCTCTCTTGGAGCTTGCCATTCCGAACTTCTACCTCTTTTATTGTAGCTTGGAGGGAGATCTTTTCCTTTCCCCACCGCGTTTCTTGCTCCTCAAACTCTGCCTTTTCGGCCAGTGCTTCTTCCTTCAGCCTTTTTACCTCTTTTCTGAGGATGTGCTGTTGATCCTCCAACTGCCTTATTCGTTCTTGTAATTGCTGGTTCTCAATGATCGATTTTTGTAGAGAGTCGACCAGACGAGTATTAGCTTCTTCTGAGAGGATGTTTTGATGGGAGATCCTACCTTTGAGCCCCGTTGGCTTAGCAATTGGGTGTCCTTGATCCCTGCCGGCCCTCCATTTAAGATAATCGTCCGTGGCACCCGGACCTTTAGGCGACCTTTCCATCATAGTGATGTTTTCCCAGGATTTGCGGGCTACTTTCAATCCTCTTCATTACCGAGCCCATGATAGAAATGACCTTGGTGGTATTTTTCGATACTGAATGCGAACTGGGTTGAGCCGAACTGCCTCATTACTAATGCTGGGATGTAATTTGTGTATCTGGTCACTCCGATTAGAGAAACTGAATAATTATCCCCTGTGCTGAATAGAATAGGTTGACCCGATGTCCACATTTTCCTCCAGCAATAATTGTGGCTATTGAAGCTTAAAATCCGCTCTTGCTACTGTAGCTCGTCCTTTGGGATGATTACTAATCTGGTCATCTTCTCAATAAGAGGCTGGTCAAGGTACCAAGTTAACCCCCTTGTTTCTACAGGGCACATGTGACTGATGATCCAGAGGTGCAACAGTTGAGAACAACACTTGATAGACCCCCTGCCTTGTTGTCGACAGTAAGTGAGAGTCAATAGAGTCTCTGCAAGGATTGCTGGTACTGGGTTGACCTTCTATTTTTCTACAGCCCAAAACATCTCCGCGACACTGCGGGTTATAATTCACTGAGGCCCAGGGAACAAGATCAGGCCATAGATTCCTAAAGCTAGTGCCAATAATGCTTGTTCCCATTGTTTATCCTGGATGTATCGGTCCAACCACTTCTTGAGATAAGTCCAATACCATCCATGCATGTTTCCTTTGATAGTTTCTCTTGCCTTTGCTTCCTCTGGGGGAATTCCCAACATATGTGCGAACCATTTCCAGGTCTGTCTATGCTCGAGGCATAGATAGATCTGATTCTGTGCCACATAAGGAATTTCTAGCAATGCTTGATACTCTTCCATGGTAGGGGTCGTATTGATATCGCTGAATGAGAACACCCCGTACTTTGGATTCCAAACTGATAGCATGGCTTTTAACGCTGGAACTTGAACTTTGACCCGTATCAAGGTCGCGATCCTTCCATATTTTTCCTCAAATTGTGCCTTAACGTGATCGGGAAGCAACCTCCACCTACTGGATAAATCCTCGAGACTGGTCATTTTGACTTCGACGTTGCTTATGTCTAATGGAGGTAACAGGCTAGCCTCTGACCCGGCGATATCACTTTGCGGGGGTGCTGAACTATGAGGTGGTCTGGACCACGGTTTAGCATTCTGTTCTAGTCTAGGAACTTCTTCCGTCGACTGACTCGGGGATGCCATGTTAAAATTGATGTTTATTCTTTTACAGATCCTAATTCTGTGATGCCTGTGGAGAAAACTTGTTAGCAGGACAAATTCAGGTAATTTTGAATTATACTGTTGGCGGGGTGATATCTACACATTTATCAAAGTAGGAAAATGCGTAGATCCTCCTAACAGTATGATCCAAAATTTCCCTTAAAAAAAACGCAAGAAAACATAAACAGAGCAGGGCAAGGGTAAGCATGTCCCCTTTGTTCTAAAATAGGGAGAATCCTAATACCGGGTAAGTGCTACTTAATTGGATAGTTCTATCTTATGAGGTAGCTTGCTACGGCTTTTGGCTACTGTGATAGTTTAGCTCAAGGTCTAATTTTCTAAAAGCCACAGTTTCCCAATTTGCCCCTACTGTAAATAGTAGAGCCCCATTCCGTCACCATGATACTAACGGGAGAATTCCACAGGTATCGCAGTAAATGGAACGAGTTTCAATCTGAGCAGAAGCCTTCACAGATACTAACGGGGTAAAACCCACGGGTATCGCTATATGACTCCCTCCTACATTCCTAAAGGGTAAGAAAGCCCGGGTATAGGGCTGAAGTGTGTGAGGACCTTGTGTAAGTACTCAGTGTGTGAAGGGACACATTTACCTCTTCCCTTCGTAGGGGAATTTTTTGCATTTTTCGTTTTGACGAGAATTGCTGTGGGGAATAAGATAAGCAAAAATGGTTAGAATAATAACAGATTGATATATCAAGACTTTCGAATTTTGCAAATAAAACCCCTAATTACGATTTCAATTTATAAGAACATAAAACTAAATCTATTCTTGGACCTCTAAACGATGGGTTAAACAAAGTCGCCAGTGGAGTCGCTAAGCTGTCGCATGGTATTTTGCGGTCGCCTGGACGAACACTCACCGAAGTGGGAAAGAGTGAGGAGTCGCCACTTTAATTTTGAGGGAAATTAAAGAAAACCATTTATGAAAATAAATTTAAATGAAACCACTTCGAAAACAGAGATTCTAGGTTCGGGGTCCATATACGGGCGGGGAAGGTGTTAGGCACCCCGCCTCGTCCCTCAAATGAGGGTAAACGGATTTAATTTTATGCTCTTTCACGAATTAAAAGGGTAATTAGGGGATTAGGATAATAATGATGTTAATCCTTTTGTGCAAAATAAAGGAATGTTTGATATTTCACTCATTTTGGGTTGCCCAGGAACACAAGTTCGTGAGATGGCCCTTTGGTGAGTAAATGTTTGAGTGAATTTATCTTGTGTGTTAGGGTCATGTCATTTAGTTTGAATTTCGTTAAGAGAGCTCGGGCAGGGAATTTCTCCCGATCTCTAGATATATTTATTAAGGGTTGGGAGATTTCGGATAAGAACTCTCCTCCGATCTCCCTGTTTTAATTTAAGCGAGAATCAGGTAAGAACTCTCCCCCGATCTCTTTTGGTTTAAAATTTGGTGAAGGATCTCGGATAAGAACTCTCCTCCGATCTCCGCATTTTATTTGAATGAGGACCGGGTAAGAACTCTCGCCCGACCTCTTAAAGTATTCGGTTTAAGATTCTAAAGGGGAATCTCGGATAAGAACTCTCCTCCGATCTCCACATATTTAATAAAGTTTTTTGGTTGAGAATCGGATAAGAACTCTCCTCCGATCTCTTTAAATATGTAATTTAGAGTTTTAATGAAGGATCTCGGATAAGAACTCTCCTCCGATCTCCTGTTTTTTGTTTGAATGAGGATCGGGTAAGAACTCTCCCCCGACCTCTTAAAATTTAATTACGATCGTATATCGTAAGAACCTTAGACTAAGGGTTCTGGCATCCGAAGACGCCGGGAACCCGAACGAGGCTTCTCTTAACCCATTGATACCTTATAACTAGGGAGGGGATACCAGACTGAATTTTTACCGATCTCCTTTGTGATCGCCTTACCAGTACTCTTTGGCAGGCAATGTTCGATCTCTTTCGTTTACTAGTCTGGGATCCGATCTTACCTCGATCCCCACTATACCAGGTTATCTCCTGAGCTTGTTTAGTGGTTCGACTTCATAACTTTTCCTCCGATTTATTATCCAAACTTTTATTATTTTAAAGAAACTCTCGTGTTAAGATACAGCTACCAACATTTTATTAAACTACCTATACGTTACCCGTAACCAGAACACCTATATTTGAAGGTAATAAAGGCTAAGAACAAATAAATAACATGAACTGATGAATAAAAGGTAAACTCAAGAGAATAACTATCTACGTGGGGCTCTTTAACATAACTGAACTCAATGAAAATTACGAGCATGAAAACGAAGAAAATAAAAAGCGAGCATTTGATAACGCAACGGTCTAGACACTTACCTGTGGGGGATTGAGTCTATTGAACTAACTGTGGAGCCACAAATATTGTAGAGCTACGAGCTAATAGTCTGGGGACTAATGCTTGCTTTGAAATAACGAATACCAAGTTAGAATGCAGTCGAGCCGAAGTGACAGTAACCGGGTTGGAATGAGATTGAGCTTGGAAAATAAAAGGTTGATATTAAGATGGTGAAGACAAAACTGAAACTGAGAGATGGTGTCGCAGAGTAGTGAACAAACTGAAAATGAAGAGTTTCAGCGTCCAACACTCCTTCAATGGAAATACTTTAGAAAACTGGTTTCTGAAGTTTCTCTATTTTGAAAGCTTAAAATAGCAGAGTAGCAAGACTGAATCAAGTTTCAGAGCCTTTCCACTATAATCACCACCCTTTTTTTCGTTTCTTTTTTTTTTCAACAGTATTGCATGCAGGTATTTATAGGGAACGGGTGCTCCTAATGAAGGGTCAGGATTTCTCCTGAGGGAGATGGAAGGTTTGGATTTTAAAGGACATGATCTGATGCCTGAGAATTGAAGAGAATCAAAATGGATGGCTGAGATCCTATTCAGAATATTTGTCCTTTCTCTTTTCTAATCCAACGGCTCAAAATCTTCTTGTCAAGGGAGATCCGAGGGCCGGGAATAAAAGGCGCCGGTCCTGTCGTCTTCTCTTTGATCCAAGGGCTCCGGGCTTGTCCTTACAAGTAAGATCAACGGTGGAGATCGAGATGTACAGGACTGCCATGACATGTCCTAGCGCCTGTCAGCATTGTGGGCGATTCTGCAAATGAAGCGTGCGGTGAAGATTTGATCTTGCTTGCAACGCTTTAACTACCTCGGCTCTGATTATGAAAAGGGTTATTGGAAATTGTCTCATCCTTTCCTTGCTTTCTGATCTCCCATTCCTTCCGATCTTTCTATTATGACCCTTTTCCGATCTCTCATACCAGGCCCCTCTCCCGATCTCTCCCATTCCAGAACCTTCCCCTCTATCCGAGCTGCTTCAGTCAAAGCATTTAATCCTTCGGTTACCGATGCATCCGCTTCGATTTTCGCTAGTAATAAATGCTCAGACCCCCTATATATATGCCTCAACGGGGCATCTTTCCGTATTTCATTTTTCCTCTTTCCACTTCTCACTTCTCCTGTTCTAGCTTCTCCGGCAACAATCCCAGCCATGGCGACTGCTCTTAATCTTTTTCCGATTGTTCACTTTGTTCCTCGACTGAAAATTTATGATCCTGGTGATCGGAGAATCATGATAACCACCTCTGATGATAGTGAGAGAATCGAACTAATTTACCGATCCAGATCGAGAATACCGATCGTGTCGATCTCGAGTCGGTCCATCGATATAATTGGCGAACTGATTTCAGGCGAGAAGACTGCTAGTTTCTCTTTCGAAGTCGGTGACCACCCTTTGAAGTTCATTTGGCTCCTTACCACATCGGGCGTCCCGACTGTAGCTCAGTTCTGATCGATAACATTAACGATGACCCCTCCCATCATCATGAGAGTCATAGTCACCCCATATGAGCTACACATCTATCCAACGCCTATGGCTGGCTTTCTGATCAGACACATCTTTTGATTCAGCCATGAGACCTGGCTTTAACATAGGTCCTTACTAGGTAGAATGTAGTGCTGATCTTTAGAGATCGCCCAAATGATGTAATCTGACTTTTTGGAAATGAAATGGAGTTTTATTTGACAGTTATCATTTAATTATTGCATTGGTTATTTTCCGATCTCTAATATGTTTATCCGATCTGGTTCCTAATTGATTCACCCTTAGCTGATCTATAACTCTGAACATCCACCTTAATATAACGATCTTGGCCATCCGATCTCCTCTTATTTTATTTATTTTGTTTCTGGAACCTTCTCGCGATGCGACAGAAAAGCGAACAAATTACACCTACCGATGCACCGCCTGGGGCTCTGTGAGCATTGAATGCTCAAACGGGTATAAATAGGGGGAGGCTCTCTCATTTGCTCCCCTATGTCGTTTTCGGCTTTCTGCTTACAACTTCGACCTTCTCTCATTTCTTCAAGTCTTTCCGGTACCGATTACATTCCGGTAAGGACTTTAATCCCTCCCTTAGTTAATTTCTTTTGTTTTTGTTTGAAAATGAGCGGCGCCAAAGGTCAGAGAGTGGCAAGCCCCCCTTCCATCCATGTCTTGTGGTCATCGGATGAAGTTGAAGTGGTCAGATCAGGTGGGCGATCTGAGCTTCCTACGACTTCCGCTTTAGTTTGTGGTCGAGCAACTCAATCAAGGTAGACATCTTCCTCGGGTAGAGAGAATCTCCCGATGGATGAGTTACCGTTGGTCCTCCAGGAAATCGATCTGCAATCCATTAGTCAAGAATACAACCTTCAAACTGACTCCTTCGAGCTTATCAGATGCCATGGCAATCTCAGAGCCAATCACTTTTTAGAGGAAAATGTTGCGATCATGGTGTACGAAGAGCAATTAAAAGCCGAGCTTCGGTTTCCCCTTGACGACTTCTTCAAGGACGTCCTAAAATTTCACCATGTCTCGGTGGCCCAAGTACATCCGAACTCGTGGCGGATCCTGGTGGCCTTCAAGGGCCTCTACCGAGCTAAGGGACTCGTTCCTACAGTGAAGGTGTTTGCTGAGCTGCATAGGCTCACTCATCGAAAGGACAATGAGTACTGGTTTTTTCAAGCAAAACCGCACTGTGGGCTCTTTATCGATTTACCCTCCTCACTGAAGAATTGGAAAAATCGCTTCTTCATATTGAGGAGCAAGATTTCGAACGGTTTTGAAGGTTTCCCCCGAAGCTGGCAATATCTGGTCCCGCCACTTCCGAAGCATGTCGCCCTGAGTAGGGATGAGGGCGCCATGGTAATGGAGCTAAAGGATCAGGCGGCCACTCAGAAGTTCTCCTGCTTAGATGCGGTGATGGCCGAACTGCACCATTGGATGATGCGGCTGGTTACCGGCGAAGAATACGGGCTTCAGCTCTCTGACCTCGGCCCTGGTACTTTCTATATCTCTGATCTCTGGGCCTTAGCGAACTCACTGACTTTTCTTTGTGTAGGCATGGCAGGCAAAGAGGCTTCCAAAGAGAGCTGAAAGCAGAAAAGGGAGGTCTCCAGGAAAGTGCGAGAAATGAAGCTCGCCGAGGCATTGCAGACGCCAAGGCATGATTCAGGGGAGGTGCCGGGAGGCTCGTCCCGACCCTCAGGACAGCCGGTCCCTGAAATAGAAATAGCTCAGTCTCCTCCTCGACAAGAAGAGCCACCGCCTCCACCTGCTCCCTCAAGTGCGGAAGGTGGTCCTTCCCAACCTACTATGAGAACCCTTTCCCGCGGCGCCCAGGTCCTCATTCACTCCCTGGAGAAGAACCGATCTGTACGGGAGAATCCAGGCTTGGCCAAAGTTCTGGGCGCTACCATATGCCTTCAGGAGGATCGGAATAGGTTGACCCCGGGTACCATTGACGATCTCCTAGCCCAGACGATGAGTTTGAGCATAGAAAGCTTGGTGAACCAACATATAATCAGGGAAAAAGCTCATCTTCTGAGGCAGGAAATTCTAAAGGCGGTCCAGGATGCAGCTTCAGCCCGAGCTCAACTTTCATCCGCCCAGGACTATATAGCTGAAATCGAGGGTCGGATGAAATCCTATGAGGATAAATTGGCCGAGCAGGCTCATGAACTCGGAGAAGCTCGGGCGCTCTGAACTGCTGACGTCGCTCGCCTCACTGAAGAACTTAGAGCGAAAGAAGAAGAGGCAGTGACGAGGGAGGCCGGTGCTTACGTGAACGCCCACAGCGACCTTTTGGCCGAGCTCAGGAGGCGTTATCCTGAGGAAGACTTCTCCTGGATGGTGGACCTGGCTCCTCGAAACGAGGAGGAGAGCGAGGAGGAGCCCGAGGGAGATAGAGAGGGTGAGCGAAATGTAGAACAGGCTGGGGGTGATCCTCCAGCCGAATGACTTGTATTTTATTTTGACATGAAATGAAATCTCTTTTGTTCAATTTCTTGATGAGCTCGGAAAGTATCCAAATTGCATGAGTGCTTGATTGTTTGAACATATTAGAGCATCTAACTTAAAACGATTATTAATCTAAGTATAGGGGATCGGAAAAACATAGTAAGCATAAGATCGGCCTAAGGCGGAAACAAACACCGGGTAGATCTTTAGATCATCAGAATTGGAAACTTGATTTAACTTCCTAAGCTCGGAAACACCATTAAGTTGGACTGCAACCTTAACTTTATTAAACAATTTTCCACAATGTTTATAAAGGGGAGATCGGAAATAAGACTGGATGGCACGGAGACCTGACATTAATTTGATTTCCTTTGATGGGAGATCGGAGACGAGACCGAATGGCATGGAGGCCTGATATTGGCTTGAGAGATCGGGACTGAGGTTGAACGACATGGAGACTTGACATTGGTTCGATCTCTCTGGTGAGAGATCGGTAATGAATCGTATGACATGGAGACTTGATATTAATGTGATCTCCTTGGGAGATCGGAAATGTGATTGAACGGCGTGGGGACCTGATATTGGTGTGACCTTCTTTGTTGAGAGATAGGAAAACATTTCACTAGGTGCGAGATCGACTTATTTCCTAATCAGGTTACTTGTAACCGAGGAATGTCAGTTGAGGGTCGATTTTCAAAGTTCATTGACTTCGGTGATCAACCAAAATGTGGTGTCGACAATATCACTTATTCATGAGACTTCTAAATAATCTTAAACCTTTCGAATGCTACTGCATTACAAACTTTAATATTCATTCCTAAATTGCCAACATAAGTTCTCTTACATCTATGAGACCATGAATTTCAACATTTAAGAAGCTATTTCCACCTTAAAGGTTATACTGTTCATTATATTATTATAAATTTATGTTATAGGGCAACAACTTTACATGAAAAGATAATTATTGCAAGTTTAAATGCAAGTTCTTTAAAGTTTGGACACTCGTAGATAGGATAATATATGAAAACTGTAATAATCCATATACTGATAAGCAGTGATGTTAAATGAAATAACATATGTTCCTTGCATAGAAATTATAAACATAAGAAATCAAATAAGACAATAAATGTAAGGCAAAAGGCTAGAAAAGAGATATTCTTATTGTGTAAAATTTCAAGCATATTGCTCAACTTTTGCATGAATAATCCCCCAAAAAAAAAAAAAAAAAAAAAATATATATATATATATATATAGAGAGAGAGAGAGAGAGAGAGAGAGAGAGAGAGAGAGAGAGAGAGAGAGAGAGATACGCATGCACACAAACACACAAACACACACAACCTAGAACAGTGATGAATGAGTTCCTAAAACCAAATATAGGGGGCAAATAGAATTACGAGTAATGCCAGCATCTGAAGATGACATTACAATGTATTGTAGTACACTTCCATCAATGCAATGGTAATTGAGTAAAATGGATTCAGTACTATACAATATTATGCTGGTGGAAGTGTAAGAAGAAATAACAATTCAAAGAGACATGAAAAACATGAAAAATTCTATTGTCAGAAAGCCAAACAATACATCAAGCCTTGCATTTAATTTTTCTAGATCAACTTCTGTGTTCTCAGATTGTGACAAACCTAGCATGTGTTGCTTATTCAAATTTCGAGAGAAGGGGAAGGGAGGCCGGGGGGGGGGGGGGGGGGGACATATGAACAAAAAAAAAAATCCATTCTAAATAAAGAAAAAAAGATCTGATCGTAAAGATGCTGACAAGGAAGGAATGAACTGGAAGCATTCCAGATTTAAATGTATATGAGTAAGCTAAACAACAACAAATTCAATTAGAGAGAAGAGTTACGTTGAAATAACTCCCTTCTAATATGGAATAAACCTAGGAGTTCAAATGAAAAGTATTTACAAAACAAAAGAATTGAGGAAAAACTAAGCCAAACTGCAAAGATCACCAGCAAAGCTAAAAGGACAATCCAAACACAGCACACTACCAAATATTGGAAGACATCTTGCAACAAACAAGCATTTGGAAGAACTTGCAGAAATTATCACACACAAAAACATAGCAACCATTCCACCAAGTAAGAAGACAAAAAAAGCAAATCCAATTCACCTTTAAAGACAGTATTCTACTAGATATAAAAATTACCAATTGTCGAGGGGGAAAATAAGAAGAAGAAGAAGAAGGAGAAGAAGAAAACAAACAAACCTTCTGAGCTTTCCACCTTGAGCAGCATGCCAGAGGAAGATCCTTCATTGGAAATACACTCTATAGGCTACCCAGTGTCTGTAACAATATGTATTTTGCTCTTTTCATCTATGACTAGACCCTTAACCTCCATAACGTCATCATCTGTCGTAGGCACTTATCTCCCATCTCCTTGCACCTGTGCATGTGATAGGATATCAGCACATCACAATTTCATAATCTATTAACACTAAGCTACATAAGATTGAAGTGAGGAAAATGATAAGTTTGAGAAGAGAAAGACATGATAAGCATAAGTTTAAGATAAGCATAAAATCATAAACTTTATTAGATTCTACTTCTATTTGATTCAAGATGAGAAAGGTTCAACAAAATTGTTCTGCAGCCACTGTTTCCTCAGACTAAAACACTTTCCAACATAGTAATGAAAATGATAATCACAAACATAGTGCCACATTAACTTTTATTAATCTTTTGTCAATCACAGAGCTCCAAAGATAGAGTGTAATCAGATATAGGAAACTCCCAAAACGCAGTTCGACCTTCTTCAAATACTAAACAACAGTCCAAAGCCTTTACTGAATTTTAGCAATTTGGGTTTGGAGGAGAGAAGTGAAAAAACATATTAGAAATGTACCATCCTTACAGGTACAAAGGAAAGAAAACATTAAATTTTTAATGAAATAGGAAAGCATTCAAAGGAAATGTTAGGAGGGTAAAATGAACCATAGAATATATTCTAGTGCACATAATGCAATTATAATAGTTGAAATGAAACACCATACAAGAGGATTAAAAACTTAATTATCATTGTATCTAAATAAAATTATTGATCATAAAAATAAAAATTTGTTCACTAGTTTCCATTCCACAAACAGTTTCAATTTCATATGCACTGGAATGAACTCTAACTATATCCCACAATAATAATAAACAAATAAATAAATAATCTTTCAAATTTCATGTCCCGAGTTATTGTATACAAATAATTGCTATCCTAGGCAACCAAAACATAGCAACTATAAAAAGCAAATCCAATTCACCTTTAAAGATAGTATTCTACCAGATATAAAAATTACCAATTATCGAGGGGGAAAAGAAGAAGAAGAAGAAGAAGAAGAAGAAGAAGAAGAAGAAAACAAACAAACCTTTTGAGCTTTCCACCTTGAGCAGCATGCCAGAGGAAGATCCTTCATTGGAAATACACTCTATAGGTCCCAAAGGTCTCAGAATAATATGTATTTTGCTCTTTTCATCTATGACTAGACCCTTAATCTCCATAACTTCATCATTTGTCGTAGGCACTTATCTCCCATCTCCTTGCACCTGTGCATGTGATAGGATATCAGCACATCACAATTTCATAATCTATTAACACTAAGCTACATAAGATTGAAGTGAGGAAAATGATAAGTTTGAGAAGAGAAAGACATGATAAGCATAAGTTTAATATAAGCATAAAATCATAAACTTTATTAGATTCTGCTTCTATTTGATTCAAGATGAGAAAGGTTCAACAAAATTGTTCTGCAGCCACTGTTTCCTCAGACTAAAACACTTTCCAACATAGTAATTGAAGGAACGGAAGCGTGAAAAACACAAGATTATACCATTGAATTCAAAAAATTTCACCTAGGGTCACATGCACCATGCAAGATTTTTTTTTATCTATTTGATTTCAATGATAAACAACATATTAAAACTCTTTTAATATGTTTTTGGATCTATATTTGCCATTTAAGATTTTAAAATTAATCAGATTAATTTTAGAACCCTAGATTAAATCAAGAACGATTACACTAACCTCTTGATGTGCTGCAGCGTGTCTGCGCCTTTGAGATTCGTCTTCAGGACACCAGATGTTGTCCCTCTAGCTTGTCCACACCAAGAACACCTATGGCAGCCCTTGAACAGCTTCTAAAGCCTTTTCTATTAATTAGAAATTCAAGTTCTGCCTTTTAAGAGATTAGAGATGTAAACAGGACACTAGAAACAATTTCTAGTGTTCTTAATTCAAGAGATTGATGGCTAATCTCTTTGAATTGATGAGAGATGAAGAGAAATAGCTGGAGAGGCTCAAAGTGGCGTGAAAATTGAGAGGAGAGGCTGCTGGTTATGTTTTCTTTTCATAACCACACTTAAATAGCTAGGTTAACACATTAAACCCTAGCCACATGTCACCTTTTGATTAGCTCTAGGTTTAAGTGACCCAATCACATTGTGCCAAGTGTCAAACCTATATTTAATCTTGATTTTAATCATCTTACATGATTAAAAACATTTGGCAAGCTTATGTGTTATGCCATGTGTCACCATCTCATGGTGCCACGTGTCACAATCGTGAAATGACCAAAATGCCCTCGTGTCTTAATTTTGAGTTCTTAAAGAAAAATAATTATTTTCTTCTTCTAATTAATTTATATCAAATATAAATTAATTAATTAATCTCTATTAATTAATTTCTCATCAATTAAATTCATATTTAAACACTTTAAATATAAATTTAATTTATACTACACATCCAATAATCTAGATTTGGTTTCAAGTCATGCTAGGGACTTTGCAATTTAATTACAAACCAAATCTATTTAATTAATCAATTAAACTCTTTAATTAATTAATTAAATCATATTTAAATAGGTGATAACTTGTGTATGTGTGTGACTTACTAGGCTCATCACTAATTGGCAATGAGACATGATATCAACTCTTAATATCATCGAACTCTTTATTACCATAAATGATTTCTCTAAATCATTTTATGAACCTCATAGACCATGGTTAACACCTAGCATAGCATGCCATGGCCACCCAATTAGTAATAAGATTTACCTTAAATGAACCTATAATCATATGTTACCATGCACTAGAATCTCTCTGCTACAAAATCCCAACTCAAAATTGGAGTCATGGTTTATGTCAAACTCCATTTGCTATGAATATTATGTTCTCTTTTAATTCCAGTTCTTGATTAAAAGATTTTTCTCATCGTAAACTCTTTTCTCAATAAATCTATCTGTCTCCGCCAGAACTTGAAACATCAAGAACAATTAAATGAACATAGGATTTTATCTCTATTTACTTAGAGGAAGATTCCTTCTTGATCAACACCTACCTCCATATATAACTAGTGAGCCAACACATGCCCATATACCCATACATAGTACAAGTATGAAAGCAGTATCAAACTCAAACTATCTATATACAAGATAACTGTGCTATCTCAGGTCTAAAGATTATATGCACTGATATGATTTATGACAAAACATTGACAAGAGTAAACTCCATATGCTTGTCATAAGTGTCACTGGTTCAAATTTACTTATCATTTATAAGTGCCTATCATGTTTGTTATATGGCATGAGACTTACCATTCCATCTTATTTATATCTCATATAAATAACTTGGGAACAAACATGAATACAATCTTTCTGGATAAGTCATGTCCTTATTATGAAGTATCCTCGATTGTGAACCTATTTATGATACTTTGTGCTAGAAATATTGTCACTCATATTCTTAACAACTTAAGAATAATATTTCTAACAAAATATCAATGGACCTTTTCTATTACACATAAATATATTATGTAAATGGAAAAGTGGAAATGCCTTTTATTTTTAAAAATATGTACAAGATACATACTAAATGATATGCTCTAGGGCATACTACTAACAGTAATACTATGAATAATGAAAATGATAATCACAAACATAGTGCCACATTGACTTTTATTAATCTTTTGTCAATCACAGAGCTCCAAAGATAGAGTTTAATCAAATATATGATACTCCCAAAACTCAGTTCGACCTTCTTCAAATACTAAACAACAGTCCAAAGCCTTAACTGAATTTTAGCAATTTGGGTTTGGAGGAGAGAAGTGAAAAAACATATTAGAAATGTACCATCCTTACAGGGACAGAGGAAAGAAAACATTAAATTTGTAATGAAATAGGAAAGCATTTAAAGGAAATGTTAGGAGGGTAAAATGAACCATAGAATATATTCTAGTGCACATAATGCAATTATAATAGTTGAAATGAAACACCATACAAGAGGATTAAAAACTTAATTATCATTGTATCTAAATAAAATTATTGATCATAAAAATAAAAATTTGTTCACTAGTTTCCATTCCACAAACAGTTTCAATTTCATATGCACTGGAATGAACTCTAACTACATCCCACAATAATAATAAACAAATAAATAAATAATCTTTCAAATTCCATGTCCCTAGTTATTGTATACAAATAATTGCTATCCTAGGCAATCTCACTCAATTGTTTCATTAATTTGATGCCAAAACCCTAGTCAAATTGTCTTCCTCACCAACTCAAAATAAAAATTAACACAACCATTACTAAAACTATAGATACTTGAGAATTTACCCAAACAAGCTTGTATACAATAGGATCAGTGAGCTGCTTGGTTGAAGATAGAGACAAGTAAGTTTTCACAAACCCAGCTTTCTCAAACTTCCCTTCGACATTACCCTCAACTCCAACCTTTGTTTCCATGGAAAATCCAACTCAAATACACAAAGTGAAAATCCCAAACAAAAGTGAACAAGACAATAAATAGTTAATTCTTTTCCTTTTCAATGTTGAAACTTAATGCACCACATGCAAATGGCAAATAGATCCAAGCTCACTAAAATAATGACTAACTTTATGAAAAAAAAAAAAACACAAACCAACATACTTTAATTCACCTACTCCATAAGTTAAAGTTCCCAATTTTCAAATGCTCTCAACTAAAACCAAGCTAAAGTCACTCTAAAGTGTTTAACCATCTGCATGAACACATAACAATAGTAAAATAAATCCAAAACAATTACATAAAGTCTTAGCAAGCCACTAAACTACGTAAATGCAATAGATACATTAAAATTTAGTCACAAATTACAATTGACACCTCAAAAAAAAAAAATCACCTAATTGGCTAACAACCTAAAATTCCAATAATATGGCAATATAACCAAACCACCACCACCACCTCACCCAAGGAAGCTAGATTTCTTATAAACTAAGCCCGAAAATGGAAGTTCACACTTAAACAAATCTATACAAAGCTAAATTCAATTAAAACAGTTGTACTATGAAACACAGACACAATATGCAAACAAAGATTACATAATTGCACAAAAACAAGCCCACAAAAGTGCATTTCAAGCCCAATTGAAATTGAGCTGACTACAAACACTTGAAATTTGACATATTTATGCATAATTTAAAACAAAAAAAAGCAAATTTCTTCAAAAAAATGCAACTAAAAATTAACAGAAAGGAAATGATGTAGAGCGAATGATGACACACCATTGGAGTATGTGAGTGATGATGAAGAATGAGTTGCCTCAGTTTATAATCCTAGGACAAGAGAAGAAAGTCTACAAGTTGCAAAAAGAATTCTCTAGCTTATAAAAAGCACCAAGATCCTAGTGCAGCAGAATAGATTATCTCTTGTTGCAAGATTTTAGAAAAAGTCCAAGCGAAGCCACATTAGATGTTAAGGTAGCTGGAGAGGAAGTTTTAATAATTTCACTTTATTTTGATTATTTACTTATGACAAGTAGCAATTCAAATATGATTGAAAAGTTCAAACTCCAGATGGAGACATTTGAGATGATAAACCTATGATTGATCTCCTATATCCTAGAAATGGAGATAAGGCAAGAGAAAATGGGCTGGATCAATTAATGATTCCAAGAATTGTAAAATTAAGTTTAGGAATTTTTTCATGGAATTTCTAAGAAACAAGAAACTGTTGCAAAATTTAGTGCAGAAGCTGAGTACATTGCAGTTAATCAAGTTATTTGGCTGAGAAAATTAAAGACTTGGAACAAGAACAATAAGAGTTAACTCAAATTAATTGTGATAGCAAATCAGCAATTGCTATTGCAAAGAAATCTAATTAGTCATGGAAGAACCAAACATATAAAAGCCCAAGGTTCAATAGATCAAAGATTGTAGGAGGGTGAAACAGCAAATTACCTCTATTTATCATCCATTTTGCTTACTTCTTTTAGCCTGAAAAGCTGAACTTCAATTTTAGAAGGGTTCTATGGACTGCGAAAGACCCTAGTTTGATAAGTTTTGACTTCATCTGTGGTGGCGTTTTGAGCGTTGAAGGTTATGTAAAACAAACTAGCTGAATGCATATTTGTGCGTTTAATTCTTTCGAAGATAAGATTTGCACCCTATATGATTGAAAAGTATGTCATTAACACTGAGTATTGCTTGAAATAGAAAAATAGAATTTAAAAAATTCTGTTGAGGGGCAAAATACAATTAAAAAGATGAAAAACTATATACTGATCTCACATAATCTGTGTTAACAATAAGAAATAAATAATAATTTAGACTATAATTTCTAATCAATAGCAACCAATTGTTTAATTATATGTATGTGATTTGGGTTTTCCAATCATTATGGCATGAAATTTAAAATCTACAAACCACTTTTTCATTCTCCTTCTCAATTGCATAATTAAGGGCCTCTTTGCAGCTGTTAGAGAAGATATCATCAAGATGGAGCTTGACGGGATAAGCAAGACCAAGTATTTTGGGTAGCCTAGGCAAAGGCTCAAAATCAAAACACTATAGAGGGATTGCCGAAAAATTGTGAGAAAAAAACTAATAAATCCATAAAAACACTTAAACATTGTGAGAGAAACAGTTACAAATCCATAAAAAGACTAGTGAATTACATCGCTTTCTTTAATCTCGCTATTGTATTTGTTTAACAATTTCACATGGTCCTCATTTTCCGAGTCATAAGACCACTATTGTGATTCGCAACCCTTGGGTTCATTACCTTCCTCCTTTTGATACTCAACATCGGAAGCCATGTTGCCGTCGATTTCCTTTTTGTTGTCCTTATCTTCAACCTATTCAGCAACAGAGCTACCCACAATCTTTGGTTCGCTACCTGGCCCTTCACCATGGAAGCTGTCCTTAGTCTTTGATTTCTGCAATGGTGATTCATAAGCTGGATAATCATCATTGGAAGCCACGTAGAACGAGCATAAAAAATAGAAAGTGATTCACAAATATATGTATATACAGAAACCCAAGCAAAAGAAAATTTATATAAGATTCCGAATTATTTTACATTTAAAGTGGGTTTTCCATGTTTGGTTAAGACTGGTACAATCTTATTCAAATTAAGAATTAAATTAAATTAATTTAAAATTAAAATTAAATTTAAATTAATTTAATTGAAATTAATTTAAGTTAAAATTAAAATAATCAATTTAATTTTGAATAAAAATGAATTTTTTAAATTAAATAAATTAAAATTAAATCAAAATAAAAAACAAAACTAAATAAATTTACTCTTCGACCTTAATATTTTAAAAATATTAAATTAAAATCGCTCATTTAAATTTAAAATTAATTCTGATAAAAAAATGTCTACTTTTGTTCACTTTTACTATTTTAGACTTGTGCCCAATTCATCAATCACTCAATAATAATAATAATAATAATTGTCGCAAAAATTTTGCGGTCGCTAGACGATTCTTACCGAAACAGAAAAAGTGAGGAGTCACCACTTTAATTTGGAGGGAAATTAAAGAAAATCATTTAAAAAAAATTCATAAAGCCACTTCTAAAACAGGGATTCTAGGTTCAGGGTCCGTATACGTGTGGGGAAGGTGTTATGCACCACATCGTCCTTCAATGAGGGTAAGTAGATTTAACGATGTGCTCATTATAAGATCGATAATTTTGGGGTTTAAGTTACAATATTGATCCCTGTTATTTATTCGAGGAACATTTAATTTTTCACTATTCTAAGCATCTCAAGAACATGAGTAAATAGAATGACCCTAAAGTGAGTGGATGTTGTGTTGGTTTTAATTCATTATACATTTTGTTAAATTCCTCCCCCTCAAATTAAGACTCTAATTCCAAAGAGGTATTATCTGATGCCTAGAGGTTTATGATGAGTGAGTAGGACTCTCGGCTCACTTGTCAAAGGCCTCATCATTGATGTTCAAATAACTGAGGGTGCCATGTGTGTGGTGAATTCTGTATGAACAGATAAGAGTATGGATTTTCATTCCTTTCAATTAGGACTCTAATTCAAAAGGGATGTGTTAATTATGACCTAGAGAATTCCCTTCACCATCAAGGACTCTCAATCAATGAAGGAGGGTCTCATCATCAAAAAAATTACCCATAAAACGTCTGCTCGTGTCGTTTCATATTGAACTGTTAAGTGTTTTGCAATAATATAATTTTTATTAGGCCAAACTTGAAGGAAGCGTTACCCCAGTAGTATTGGCGTATGGGCTCCAAAGAGGATTCTCCATCGGATCTACAGATATGTTCAGAATTCTTAGAAGGACTCACTCGCGAACCAAACTCTGAAGTGTGATGAATTTATTTGTAGAAATAAACACTTGAGCTTTCCAGGAAAAAGACTTTTTTCCGATCTCTCCGATCTTGTATTGCATAAATTTATAAATCGTAGGGATAGAGATTCAAGGAAAGGACTCTCCCCTAATCTCTCCTATTTATGCCAAATCAATTTGTAAAATGTAGAACTATAGAGATTTGAAAAAAGGAATCTATCCCGATCTCTCCTACTTTGTCGAATCAGATTTATAAAACTATGGGAATCCAAGAAAGGAGTCTCTCTCGATCTCTCCTATTTTAATATTAGAGAATTTTGAAAAGGGCTGGAATTTCAGAAAAAGACTCTCTCTCAATCTCCCTTGTTTTATATAGAATGGTTTTTATGAGATTAACTATGGGAATCCAAGAAAGGACTCTTTCCCAATTCCCCTTAATTTGAAAAGTGGGTTAAAAAAAATCGTGAATGTTGAGCCGAACTCTTGGTCGATCTCCTTGTAGAAAGTGGTAGTGTACCACGCGTATAATTTCTCAATCTCTTTATTATCTGAAATCTCTTAATCTTCGGTCTCGTAATTTATGGTTCGAGCTTGTTTTAGTTCTTAGTCTTGTGACTTATTGGCATGAGCTCGATTTTCGATCTCGTAGCTTATTCGCACGAGCTTGTTTTGATTTCTGATCTCTTGTTAATCACCTAAAACCTTTCTACACCTATCCGAGCTATGCCCATTTATCCCAATTATTTTCCCCTTTTAGCCAGATCGAAGCTCTCAATTCCAGTAACTTTTATATTTACTTGAACTTTTATTCTTATGCTAAATAAAAATAAAAATAAATAACGATGAAATTTTTTTAAGGTGACATGGACATCGCAGCAAAACTTAAAACAATATTTGTGGGATTAGACAACCTGATACTATTCTTCCCCAAAAGTTTAACATGACATGGTATCTTAAAAATTCTTACATCATGAATGCAGGTTATTTCTATTTGGAGAATAATAGGCTAAACGCTTACCTGTGGAGAACTGGAGTGATGGGAGAGCCAATACTGATGTCCCACAAAGCTGGAGCTGTTAAAACTAGAATGACAAGATGGCTTGAGCTACGAGAGATTGCAAAAACAAGGTCTTGACGATGAATTGAAAATGGACCTTTGAGATAGCACACGGGTGTTGGGTATATGGGATCGCTACGTTGGTAGCTTTGGTGATAAGTTTCCTTTAGAAAACTTGTTCTTAAAGTCTCTAAAAAACTTAAAGAGTTTCCAAAACAATAAGGCTACAGCAATATTCAGAGTTTTCTTTCGGCACTCCTCCTTTTTTTTCTACAGTATTGCATACAAGTATTTATAGGAAACAGGAGCTTCAAATGAAGGGTCAGGATTTTCGTAAGATGGGGTGGAGAGTTTAGATTCAAAAGGACATGATCCAATGTCTTGGAATTAAAGAGATTCAAAATCAAAGGTTGCGATGTATTTCAGAATTTTTATCCTTTATTCTCTAATCCAATGGTTAGGGGTCTTGCCTTACAAAGTAGATCCAAGGGTTGGGAATGAAAGGTATAGAACTAGTTATTCACTTTTAATCCAAAGGTCCCAAATTTTTCCTTACAAGTGCGATCAACAGTGTAAATTGAGATGTACTAGGATGCTTTAACCGTTTGAGATCTGATGGTGAAGGGTTCATCCTTACAAATAGGATGAATGGTGAGGATTAGATCGTACCCTCAAATGCTGTAACCAACTTGGATCTGACGGTAGGGGAATTAGTTTTATGGATCAAGGGTCATGATTGAAAGTGATTCGATTCCCTAAGTCTTCCAATCTCTATTGGTCATTCCTCGGCCTATCCGATCTCTTTGTATGGCTGGCAGACTTGAGACCTCTCATTCCGATTTTTAATTCGACTCTTTCAGTGTCCGATCTCTTTTTACTCCCTGATCTCTTTTCAATTTCTTCTCCGTACCTGATCGATATCTATGAACCTCGAATAATGGAGCAGCATTAAATTCTCCACTTACCGATGAACTGCTTCGAGTTCTGCATGCATTAAATGCCAAGGCCCTATATATATGCAAAAGGTAATTCTGTCATTTTCATACCTCTACTCTTCTTTCTCCGGTGAGTTTCTGATGTGCTTCTTTTCTGATTCTTACTTTTTTGGCGAGGATTCTCATTATGACAATTGCCTTGATCTTTTTCTGATAGCCTTCTTTGCCCATCCCCTGGAAATGGACAGTATCGAGATCGGAGGACTATGAGAGTGTCATCTGATGATGGCGAGGGAACCAGACTAATTGATCGATCGGGGTCCAAAATAACTACCAGTCTAGTTCTTGATTGGCTTGATGGTCTGAGCCATGGACCAATCTCGGGCAAGGGAGCTACTAATTTCAATCTTGATGTCAGTGACTGCCTCTTGAAGTTCATTTGGCTCCTAACCATCTTAGAAGTCCCGACTATAGCTTGGTTTTGGTTGATGACATTGACAATGACACCGAGCTTCCCGTAGTCTTTACCATAGTTGACGAGGGCTACCCTCTCGATCTCCACGTATCTCTCAAATGGCATCTTGAGATTGGAAGAAGACCGAACTATGGGATTGAGATAAGTAGAATGTAGGGTAGGGTAAAGGATATTTGTAATTACTGATCTTGAGAGATGGCCCAAATAATGTAATCTGATCTTTTGAAAATAAAGTGTATTTTATTTATTATTAAAATTGACTTTATTTATTCTTTTTATTTTATTATTGCATTAATTATTTTCCGATCTCTAGTAACTGTGTCTGATCTGATCCCTAATTGAGTCCCAAATTCTACCGATCTTCTCCATCCGAACCCCATTACTATCCGCTCTATGGTCACTCTGTAAAAGACCTTGCTTGCCTGATCAGCATGCTTCTGGAATTTTCCTTTGATAAAGAAATTGAAATGACTGGGTTTCCGCTAACCGATGTGTGACACCCCTTACCCATCTACAGTATAGCTGAGCAAGGCATGTCATACTCGGTGCCGGAACGCCTTAACTTATCTTATTACATTTCTTAGTAGTCATATTTAAATTTTGTTAATTTTAGATTCAATTAATTATTCGGACAAACTGACGGAGTTTTCCCTAATTTATTAATACTTTGACGATTCCCCACCTATGTGAGATAATTATTTCTATATATCTATATATATTCTCACTCATTTTCTCATTCAGAACATCAATAAATTTCACTCACAAGAATCCATATGGAATTTCCATCACATTTCCAATCATACACAATTTATATATATGAAATTACAAGCTTCATTAATTTACAATAATGTACACATACAAATTTTAATAATATACATTACATGTCCAAAATTTAAGTACAAAGACCAAAAAATAAAATATAAGCTAGTGAACTCTACCAAAATATGCACTACTGAGGAGGTGACACTTGGGACCCAAATGCAGATAAAAAACCTCTAACTCCCAGTTTATGGTCTACTGGGCTCTTTGTCCTTATCTCCAGTACCTACGCATGGCAAAAAATGACACGCTAAGCATAAAACTTAGTGATGTCAATATAATATAAAAATAAACTAAATAAATAAATACAAGAAATTATATTGTTAATTTATCCAGACTAAATTTTTTTTGATAATTGTTTGTAATATCCTTAATTCTATGACTTTTCTGTTCATTTTATGATTACAAATCTTTAAAACTTATTTTCATTGCCCAAGTAACCTATACCAGTTGACTGAACTGGATAAATGGGTAAACTGGCACTGGGAACCAAGTACCTCGGGCCGTCACACCATTGGTCACAAAGTGTCTGCCAGGTGTGCAACAAAACTGTAACACCCTCCCGGTAACCACTCCGTACATTCTACTGTTCCGGTGACCGGTGTCGGTCCGGACAGCTAGAACGTCCGGAAAAATAATTAAACTAAAGTCAGGGACCATAATTAACTCAAATATTAATAAGAAAAATTTAGTAAAAATTTTAGAAATAAAATACAACCAAGTCAAACGAGCCGGTGCCCAAGCGATGGGTAACCGGAGGGAAGTTGCGGTTCTCACAACTAGGAGCCCTAGACCCGG
This sequence comes from Hevea brasiliensis, assembly GCF_030052815.1. Lineage (NCBI taxonomy): Eukaryota > Viridiplantae > Streptophyta > Magnoliopsida > Malpighiales > Euphorbiaceae > Hevea > Hevea brasiliensis. The sequence continues at coordinate 91,880 of NW_026614779.1, forward strand.
GGGAAAAATTATAAAATAATTTTTGGGACTCTAGAGAAGGGTTATTGAGGTTCTCATGGCATTAGAATGCCAAGAAAATACCTAGAAAAATTTTTCAATCGGTATAGACGATTTTGACCCGTTAAGCCAAACGGAGGGCATTTTGGTCATTTCGCCTTCCGAGGTGATTTTTGGCCGACTTGTCCAGTTGAGTAAATAATTAATATAACGTAAAATATGAATAAACATTACTAGAAATTAAATTGAAAATGAGTAGTGGAGGAAAGAAAAGAAAATGAGGAAAAAAAGGTATTTATGACATCATGGTGATGTCATTAAGAAAATAATGACCAATCAAAATTAAACTATTATTTGACTAACTATTAAAAGAGATAAGAGAAGACCAAATTGGCAAAAATTGCAGCAGCCATCCTCCCCAAAACAAACCAGCCGAAACACACTAGAACCCTCCTCCATTGATGTTCACTTCAAACCTTCAATTCCCTCCTTCATTTCACCCTAAAACCCTAGTTTCCTTTCACTAAAATTTGTCCTAGCACCTTGCATAATCTCTTGGCAGCCAACAAGAGGAAAGAAAGTGAAGTTGGGGCTTTGGAAATTCTACCCATTCAAGGTTAGTGCTACACTTTCATTCTCCTTCTTTTAAATCTTAGTTAGAACATCATTTTGAGCTAAGAAATTTTAAGAAATTGAAGTAAATTATATGTGTCATGGTACCTTCAATTTTCAGCAGCCCTATGAAAGTATGAGGTTAATTGTTTTAATAAATTTAGAGTGGCTAGAAATAATGGTTAAGGTATTAATATACATGGACATTAAACTAAGTATGCTAATTAAGGTTATGAGTAAATTGATTTGGATATTAGGGTTTGGAAAGGTGAAAATGTGACTTGGTTTATTAAACTGTTAAAGAACAATCTAATGGTCAATAAGTGACCATTTTAGGTATGTTGAACACAATTTGGACTGAAAAATGGTAGGGCAAAGTCAAGGTATAAACTGCCCTAGGACAGCAGCATAGGGACTGAAAATTCAGTCCCTTTGCACTGCCATAACTTGGGCTGTGTTAGTCCAATTGATGTTTGGCCAATTGGACATGAAACTAGGCTTATAATGGCACATTTTTGCTGAAGAAACCATGCCCAAAAGACCAAAGCAAGAGGACCAAAACTTGGCCCCAAATCCGGATACCCTGCACTGATTCTGCAGAATTGACCAAATGAACAGTAACTGTTCATTTGGCCATAACTCACTGTAGATTTGGTCAATTGACCTGAAATTTTTACAGCAACAAGTTAAGACATAGACAAACAACTTTCATGAAGGAACCTACCCCAAATTATGGCCAAAACCCATCCAAACAAGTGGTTCTAGTCACTGTTCATGCACTGTAGATATGGTAATTTTCTGCAGAATGCACATCCGGCCAGCTTGGGTTTTTGGGCCATATCTGGAGCTACAAAACTCCAAATGGAGTGATTCAAAAAGCGAAATTCAACTAGACAAAATAAGGAACAACTTTCATGTTTTACATTTCTTCAAATTCCCAGAGTAACAGTGTCCAATGGAACAGTGAAGTTGACTCACCAAAACTGAAAATTCTGCTTGTGTTGAGTTACACTTTGGAATGGTATTAACACTTAATGCCAACAAGTTTTAAACACCAAATGTGGTATGTTGGGAGTGCCAAAGTCAATGTACACATTTTTATTCTAAAAGTCAACATATTTGTTGACCAATGATGAATAGTGACACCGAAAATTTGAAAATCATAAATTGAAGAATTTAAAAGTTTCAAATGCCCTAGTATACCTAACAAGATTGGTTTGGATAGTTTGGGATGCCAATAGGGTTCAGTTAGCAGTACTGCACATGGCAAAAATGCCATTCTGTGATTTCATGGCTTTTAGCCATTCTGACTTTGTATTGAGACTTGGCCTTGTGCCTGATATTATTTACAGCTTGTTAGCCGCTCACACACCGGAGATGCATATGTGACCGATGGTGTGACGGCCCGAGGTACTAGGTACCCAGCGCCACCCGTTATCCACCCGATGCCTAGTGTAGGTTACTTGGGGCAACCAAATGAATAAAAGTGAACAATGTTAACGAAATAATGAATATATCAAAACCAAACAAAGAAAATATACACATTCTATACACATTTATTTTCTTGCTATTTTCTTTTATTATATTATTGCACCACTAAGCATTATTGCTTAGCGCGTTGCTTTTGCCACACGTAGGTACTGGAGATCCCGACCGTGAGCCCAGTAGACCGCAGACTGGGTGAGTTCATCTTGTAGATCTGCACAGTGTCCGTGTCACCTCACTACCTGCAGTGCATTGGTAGGGCACTAGGTGTCATTTTGTCATTTTGATATTTTGTAGCAGATTTTTTTACTTTCTCATATGTATTTGAACTCATGTAAAATATTTTGATGTTCATGTAAATAATGAAAGTTATGACTATGAATGCAAAATTTGAGCATGTGTTTATCGCTTGTATATGAGAAATGGATGTTTGAGAAATGAAAAGATTATTGAGAATTGAAATTGAGAAATATTGTTGAGATTTTGGATATTGGAGTTGGAGATGATGGAATAAAAATATTGGAAGTGTTTTTAACAGTTCAAGAACAGTTTTCTCCATTTTTAGCCAGACTCACGGATTTTCTTTAAAATTTTCGGAACCTTAAATGAATAATACTTTTGATAAATGGTTTAAATAAATTGTATTTCATAAATTATATGCAAAAGCATTGTATAAATTAATTGAGGAATATTAGAGTGTGCCGGTACACCGTGTGGCATTACTTACTCGGGTATACTGTACACGGGTAAGGGGTGTCACATTTAGTTGTATCAGAGCACGGTTTAGGCGTTTCTGGGCCTAGATTGAGTCCATACCATGCATTGCATTTGTAAGAGTCGAGGTGACACTAACGCAGATCTGTTTATCTTTCTTATTTTGAATAGGATATGGACCCTTCATCTCAGAGAGCCGTTGAGGAGGAAGTGGAGAGTCATGCTCCACCGCAGCACCGAGATCGGGGCATGAGAGAATCTGCTCCGCCAGCTCAAGCAGAGCCTGCTCAGCCTCCACAGGCCATGTTCCAACAAATGGCCGACTTCTTTAGACAAATGGCCGGGGTAATGCCAGCACCACCACCACCACCACCAGCTCTACAGCAGAAATCACACCTGGAAAGGTTAAGAAAATTTGGGGCAGTGGATTTTTATGACAAGAGAGAAGATGACTCTGTTGCAGCCGAGAATTGGTTGAACAGAACGGGCAGAGTTCTAAAACAACTCCACTGCACCGCAGAGCAAAATTTAGAAGCTGCCATATCCTTGCTGCAAGATGATGCCTATGAGTGGTGGGACACGGTGTCTAGTGAAGTGCAGCCAGAAGCTGTAACTTGGGACTTCTTTCTCTCCGAGTTTAAGAAGAAATATGTGGGTACTGTATACCTAGAAGAGAGAAGAAGGGAATTTATTAATCTGAGGCAGAGACAGCTGTCAGTGGCTGAGTATGAGAAGGAATTCGTCCGATTAAGCCGCTATGGAAGGGAGATAGTCCCAAATGAAGCTGAAAGATGCAAGAGATTTGAAGAGGGACTAAATGACAACATCAAGATCCAGCTCACTGCCTTGGGAATCACCGAATTTACCAAGTTAGTGGAAGCTGCAATAAAGGTGGAAAAAGTAAGAATCAGTGAGCAGACCAGAAGGGATAGACAGCAGAAGAGGGGCCCGGGTCAGTCGAGTTCAGCTCCTGCATTTGGGAAGAAGTTCAAGGGTCCTCCTGCACAGAGTTCAGCTCAGCCACAGGCTGTGGTCACCTCGGGGCCCAGCCACGATTCACCCCTAGGAGAGGTCACCCACACCATCGGTGGGCGCCTCCGGGGATGGGGTTCGAGGACCAGCCCCGGATCTTCTGCGTGTCCACACCGCCGAAATGGCATAAGGAGTGTTGGAGAGTAATCGGTGCCTGCTGAGGTGTGGGTCGACAGAGCATCACCGAGAAATTGTCCACGCAGAACTACTACACCGCTCCAACACAAGGCATGCACCGCCTCCGCACTACAGAGGTAGAAAACTGCAAACTGAGGTTGTTGGACCATTACAGAGGCTCGCATCTCGAGCCACAGAGAGGCTGACAAGAGACCACCAAGAAGGGCTTATGTTATTAGAGCTCAGAGGAGCAAGATGCCCGGGCGTCATCGAGTGCGTTCTTCCTCTACACTACACTGTGCATGCATTGGTGGATCCGGATCCACTCATTCCTACATTTGCATCAACCTACCCAGAAAGGGGATATTGATAGGGAGAGTGACCAAGACATTCTGGTCACTAATCCATTGGGCCACAGTAGTGGTGAACAAAGTGTACAAGGGTTGCCCGTTAAGGATTCAGGGTATGAATTCTGGCGCACTGATTGAGTTGCCTTTCCATGAGTTTGACGTGATTTTGGGAATGGACTGGTCACGTCATCGAGCAATAGTTGATTGCAAATTGAAGAGGATTTCTCCAAAACTTCGAGGCAATGAGATTACGCTGTGGGGAAAGGATGATTTCTTGTCCAATGTCATCTCACCACGATTGCAAGAAGAATGATGAGAAAAGGTCGTGAAGCCTACCTAGCACATGTGGTGGATACTAGCGTGCTAAGCCAAACCTGAGTGACATACCCACAGTGAGAGACTTCCTGCAGGTATTTCTGAAGAGTTGCCCGTTTGCCACCGAAAGGGAAGTTGAATTTGCCATTGAGACACTGCCGGCACAAAGACCCATTTCCATTGCTCATTATAGGATGGCACCCACTGAATTAAGGGAGTTGAAAACTCAGTTACAAGAGTTGCTTGATAAGGGGTTTATACGCCCCAGTGTGTCACCATGGGGAGCTCCAGTGTTGTTTGTGAAAAAGAAGGATGGGACTTTGAGGCTATGCATTGATTACCGCGATTGAATAAAGTGACCGTGAAGAACAAATATCCGTTGCCTAGAATTGATGATCTGTTTGATCGATTGAAGGGAGCAGAGTATTTTCTAAGATTGATCTCGAATCGGGTATCATCGATTGAGGGTGAAGGATGCAGATGTGCCAAGATCGCATTCGTGACCCGATATGGGCATTATGATTTTCTCGTGATGCGCTTTTGCCTAAAAAATGCACCAGCGGCATTCATGGACCTTATGAACCGTATCTTCCATCCGCATTTAGATCGGTTCGTAGTGGTCTTTATTGATGATATTTTGGTGTATTCCAAGACCAGGGAAGAACATGATGAACATTTGAGGATTGTTTTACAAACCCTGAGAGAAAAGGAGCTGTATGCTAAGTTGTCCAAGTGTGACTTTTGGCTGAATGAAATTGCATTCCTTGGACACATAGTGTCAGCTGATGGGATTAGGGTGGATCCCAAGAAAATAGAAGCAGTGATGGAATGGAAGCCTCCCAGAAACACAACTGAGGTCAGAAGTTTCTTGGGGCTAGCTGGGTATTACAGGAGATTTGTGAAGGGATTTTCCCTAATAGCGGCTCCAATGACCAAGTTGTTACATAAGAATGTCAGATTTGACTGGAATGACAAGTGTCAGACCAATTTTGAGAAGTTGAAGGCTATGTTGACAGAGGCACCAGTGTTAACACACCAAAGGTCGAGAAAGGACTTTGTGGTCTACAGTGATGCCTCTCATAATGGGTTAGGGTGTGTGTTGATGCAAGAGGGGAAGGTGGTCGCCTATGCTTCCAGGCAGTTAAGGCCACATGAACAAAACTACCCTACCCATGATTTAGAGCTTGCAGCAATTATCTTCGCACTGAAGATATGGAGGCATTACTTGTATGGTGAAAAGTGCTACATTTACACAGACCACAAAAGTCTGAAATATTTGCCAACCCAGAAGGAGCTCAACCTTAGACAGAGGCGATGGATTGAGTTCCTGAAGGATTATGATTGTATAATTGACTACCATCCTGGGAAGGCAAATGTAGTTGCTGATGCTTTGAGCAGAAAATCCATGACAGCTTTGAGATCGTTGAATGCCCGTCTATCCTTGGTTCGAGATGGAGCTATTTTGGCTGAGTTGCAAGTGAGGCCAAACCTGCTACAGCAGATTTTAGATGGGCAAGAGGCAGATGAAAAGTTAATGGCTATTGTGAGCAAGATCTCAGAGGGAAAAGCAACTGACTATGGGGTGAAAGCAGATGGGTGTCTGTACTACAAAGGAAGACTGTGTGTACCAGACGATGGGGAATTGAAAGCCAATATTCTGAAAGAGGCACACACCAGTGTATATGCTATGCACCCAGGAAGTACAAAGATGTATCATTGTCGACACCATATTTTGGCCGATCCCCAAAATCAATAAAACTTTGGAACCGATCCCCGGTATTAAGTCTCCTTCGGACAGCTAATCACATTTCCGATCCCTCTTTGATAGGATATCACACTTCCGATCTCTCCCCGCAAAGAATTAAATCAAATTGTTAAAGTTTTTCGCATCAGTCAAAGCTTTACCAATTTGTCGCTTACCGATCTCTCAAACCCATTGTCGAAGCTCAGGACCCGTCAAGTATATTCCTGATAAATGAACTGGCACTAGATCTTTTCTTACCAGTTTTATTGCCGATCTCTCTTTCGAAAGTTTAAAAGTTAAGGTTTTGGTTCAGTTCAATAAGGATTCCTATTTTAAGTGTTAGTTAAATTTTCAATTTTAATCAAGTCCCATTCAGCATTTCTTCCTCACCGATCTCATGCTTATTGTGCTTTCCGATCTCTTATACTTAGATTAATAATTGCCTTTAGTTTTTGTTTTGCTGTGCTCATACAATCAAACACTCAGACAAACAATGGTTTAAAATTTTCCGATCACAACCATTCATTGAACAAAGAGGCATTCCATTTCATTTCATAATTTGTACAAGTTATTCGGCTGGGGGATCACCCCCAGCCTGATTTACATTCTGCTCACTCTCTCTCTCACCCTCGGCTTCCTCCTCACTGTCCTCATCATCGCCCTCAGGAGCCAGTTCGTCCATCCAGGAGAAGTCCTCTTTAGGGTAGCGCTTCTGGAGTTCGGCCAAGAGGTCCTTGTGAGCATTCACATAGGCCCCGGCTATCCCTGTCACCATCTCTTCGTCTTTCTCCTTAAGCTCCTCATCCTTCGCCTTAAGCTCCTCGTCTTTCTCCTTAAGCTCTTCGATGAGTTGGGCGACCTGGGCAGCTTCGTTGGCCTGAAGCGCCTGGACTTCTCCGAGGGCCCGATCCCTTTCATCCAGGACACGAGTCTGTTCGGCCAGCTTGTCTTCGTAGTACTTCGCCCGTCCCTCAACTTGAGATATATAATCCCGAGCGGATGAGAGTTGGGATCGGAGGGAAGCCAATTCCTGATTTTTCTTCCCGATCTCCTTACCCAGACGCTGGACCTTTTCCCAAACCATGGTCTGATTCACCAGGCACTCCACATTCAGACTCATGGAGTGAGTCAAGATATCATCAAGGCTGCTCGAGGATAGCCTGTCCCGATCCTCCCGAAGAAAGATGGAAGCCCCCAAGACTTGGGCAAAACCGGGGTTCTCCCGAACGGTCCGGCTATTCTTCAGGGACTCCATTAACTTTTGGGCGCCACGAGAAGAGGTCCTCCCAGAAGATTGAGAAGGCCCCCTTTCCTTGCTTGGAACAACTGAAAGAGTCGGGGGCTGCTCTTCCGATCTAGGAGGAGATCGAACAGCTTCAGTGATCGGCAGATCCGAAGGTGGAGGCGGGTCTCCTTGTATTTCCCAGTTCGTGATCGGTGTTTGAAGTCGTTCAACGCTTCATCTCCTTTATCTTCCGAGATCTCTTTCCTTCTTCCGCTTCCTAGAACCCTCACCACCCGCCATACCTGCACAAAGAAAAGGTTAGTGAGATCGCTAAGGTCGTGAGAACTGAGATATAGAAAATACCAATGCCGAGGTCAGAGAGCGGAAGTTCGCGATCTTGGCCGGTGATCAGCTGCATGGTCCAATGGTGCAGCTCGGCGGTCACCGCGTTTGGACAGGAATACTTTAGAGTGGTGGCCTGACTCTTCAGATCCATCACTATTAAGCTTTCCTCTTCACTCAGGGTAAGGCGATTCGGAAGCAAGGGCCCCTGGTACCACCAGCTGCGGGGGAAGTCCTCAAAGCGGCTCGGATCTTTGCTCCTCAGGATGAAGAAACGGTTCTTCCAATTCTTAAGAGACGAGGGCAGATCGGAAAAGAGCCCGCAATGAGGCTTCGCCTGAAAGAACCAGTGGTCATCGTCCTTTCGGCGAGTTAGCCTGTGCAACTCGGCGAACACCTTAGCCGTAGGTCTGATTCCCTTAGCTCGGCATAGGCCTCGGAAGGCTACCAAGATCCGCCATGAGTTGGGGTGAATTTGAGCAATGCACGCTCGGTGAAGTTTTAAGACCTCCTTGTAGAAGTCATCTAGAGGGAACCTCAGACCGGCCTTTAACTGTTCCTCGTACACCATAACCATGTCATTCTCTTCAAAGGAGTGATCGACACGAAGATCGCCGTGGCACTTGATTAGCTCGTACGAATCAGGCCGAATGTTATATTCTTGGCTAAACGATTGCAGATCGGATTCTCGAAGAACCGACGGTAGCTCGTCTATAGGGAGAGTCTCTCTCCCTGAAGAAGGTGCGAGCCTTGATGGTATGACCCGCCCCCGAGTTGGAGCGGAGGCCCTGGGAGGTTCTTGTTGAACGCTTGGCCCGACTGCCTCTTCTTCGTCAGACGATGACCACGAGAACTGAATGGAAGGAGGGCTCGCCGCTCTCTGACCTTCGGCACCGCTCATTTTCAAAAGAAATAAAGAAATTAAACTAAAAAGAGGATCAAAGCCCTTACCGGAGTCTGATCGGCGTCGGAAGAAGTTGAGAAAACGAGAGAACTTCGAAGTTGAGAGCAGGGGATTGAAAATAGAATGAGAGAACAACTGGCTAACCCTCCCACCCCTATTTATACTAGTCTGAGCATTTAATGCTCGCGAGGTTCTAGGCAGCGCATCGATTGGTGGGACTCGACAGCTGTTCTGACACTTCTCTCAAATATCCGAACGTTCTGAGATCGGTTAATTGGAGATCGGCATAATAAGTTAAATATTTTGAATAAAGGATCAGTTAAGTGTCATTCAGGTAAAGAACCAGATCGGATAACCACATTAGAGATCGGAAAATAATCAATGCAAAAATAATAAGATGATAACCGACAAAATAAAGTCTTTATTTTCAAAAGATCGGATTACATCATTTGGGCGATCTCTAGGGATTGGATTACACTAAAATTGGATCACATCATTTCTGTGATCTCTAGAGATCGGATTGCATTGAAAATAAAATACATCATTTGGGCGATCTCTAGGGATCGGATTACAATAAAGGTCTAACTACATCATTTGGGCAATCTCTAGAGATCTGATTACATTTTAGGATTACATCATTTGGGCGATCTCTAGAGACCGGTGGAACATCCTATCTAAAAGGCCTATGTCAAAGCCTAGTCTCGTGGCTGAATCAAAAGACGTGTTTGACCAGGAGACCGGCTGTTGACATCGGATAAATGTGCAGCTCAGATGGGGTGACTATGACTCCCATGAAGATGAGAGGCATCGTCACCGATGTTATCACCCGAAACCGACCCGCTGTCGGAACACCCAATGTGGAGGAAAACCGCTGTCGGAACACTCAATGTGATGAGAGACCGAATGAACTCAGTTGAGCGACTCGAGATCGGTGCAACCAAGGTCCGCAATACAGATCGGTCAAACCCAGTCTTCTCACCATCGTCAGTTAAGATCATTCGATCACCGGGATCGTAAATTTTCAATCGGTGAGTAAAGAAATCCATCGAAAAAAGATCAAAGCCACAGTTATAGCCAGAACTTCCACCGGAGCAGCTAGAACAGGGAAAGTAAGAAAGGAAGAGAGGAAAATCAGATGAAAGAAATGTCTCTGTCGACAGGAGTATATATACGGGAAAATGAGCATTTATTGTCGAAAGGTAACACGGCTTAACGCCGAGAATCGAGGGACAATTAATACTTTGACCAGACCGGACCTGAAGAAGGGAAAAGATCAGAATAGAAGATCGAAAGGTGGAAGACCAGCATGAAAGGTCGGAAAGAACATGTGAAAGAGATCAGAAAGAGGAGGGATCGGTAGGCAAAAAGAATAAGACAAATTCCAATAACCGTCATCAGAATCAGAGCCGAGGTAGTTAAGGCGTTGCAGACGAGATATCCACCGCACGCCTAAGAATCGCCCGCAATGCTGACAGGTGCCAGGGTATGTCATGACAGTTCTGTACATCCCAATCTCCACCGTTGAACCCACTTGTAAGGACAAACCCTGAACCCTTAGATCAAGAGAGAAGACGACAATACCAGCGTCTTTCGCTCTTAGCCCTCGGATCGTTCCGGACAAGGAAATTTGGGACCGTCAGATGGAAAGAAGAAAAGGACAAATATTATGAAGAGTAATCTCAACCATTCATTTTGATACTCTTTAATTCCTGAACCTCCGATCATGTCCTTCGAAATCTCGACCCTCCATCTCCCTCAAATAAATCCTGATCCTTCACGAAGAGCACCCGATTCCTATAAATACCTGCATAAAAACTGTTCAAGGGACGGGCAAAAAAACAAAAAATAGACAAGAGGCTGTTATTATAGCAGAGAAACTCTGAAATTTCATTTAGTTTGCTACTCTGCTACTTAGAAGTGTCGATCAAAAAGACTTTTGAAACTAGTTTTCTGAAGTGTTTTTCTTGAAAAGATTCTGAATACTGGAACTCTACATTTCCAGTTTGTTCATTATCTGGTCACACTCTCACTTTCTGCCTTTTATCATCTCTGTTTTCATTGTCCAAGCTCAACTTCGTTCCACTCGGTTCTTTTCATCTTGATCTGATCGCATTTTAGCTAAGCACCCTCCAGTTCACGAGGAACACCACCCCTCAGGCTAATCAATCCGTTGCCTTATCACTATTTGACACACCATAGTTATTTTAGTAGATTTGGCTCCTTACAGGTAAGAGCTCATACTACTGTTTTATTAAGTGCTTACATTTACTTTCCGCATTTTCTTTGTTCTTCTCACATCTGTGACTTTCTACTTTTGCACAAACGATCCCCAAAGAATGTTACTGTAAGAGCTCATACCACTGTTTTATCGAGTGTCTGCATTTACTTTCCGCATTCTCCTGTGTTCTTCTTACATCTGCAACTTTCTTCAAGACTATTTTTGCACAAACGATCCCCAAAGAACGACACTCCTAAATCATCTATTTAGTGATCAGTTCATTTTTGTTAATCTTCATCTTTTTGAAAGCAAGTTTTCTAACTCCTAGTAGTATGTAAGTGGTTGGGTAAACGTAGGTAACTGCAACTTAGGGGTCTCTTTTAAAAAGAGAGAACATGAATAACCCGTCAGAAAGATAGCCAAACTATTAGGCCGACGTAAACAGCAATTCGACAAAGATGTCATAAAGTGGAATAAGACCAAAGTAAACGAAACAGAGTAGATCGGTCATTAATAGATATTGGTAAAATGAACGCAAGGAAGGTCGGTAAATCAAGTTAAGTTTTCCCTATCTAATCAAAAGGTATCGAGAAGCCTTATCCCCAGCATCTTAGAACGCCAGAATCCTTAGCTTTAGGCTCTTATGTCATGTAGTTGAAATTAAAAATCCGGGAGATCGGAAAAATCCCTTTCAGGCTCCTGTTAATCTAAAAGAGATCGGAGGAGGGTTCTTATCCGGTCTCCCCTCAAAGTTTTAATAAATAACCATTAAATAGAGATCGGAGGAGGGTTCTTATCCGATTCTCATACCAAATCTTAACCCGCACACAAAATAATCCCAATACCAAAAACAATTCGCGACGTCAATTCACTAAGGTTGTCTCATTTACTTATGTATCTGGGTGATCCGAATTTAGTGAAAAATCAAATATTCCTTTCACCGAGAGCATTAACATTGTCGTTCAAGCCCTCCTAACTAATTTATAAAGAACTCAAAAATTAAATCTACTTACCCTTATTAAGGGACGAGGTGGGGTGCCTAACACCTTTCCCACCCGTTTACGGACCCCGAACCTAGAATCTCTGTCTTGAAGTGGTTTCATTTTTTATCTTCTCAAATGGTTTTCTTTAGTTTCCCTCAAAACTAAGGTGGCGACTCCTCACTCCTTCCCACTTCGGTGAGTGATCGTCCAGGCGACCGCAAAATCCCTTGCGACAATCATGATCTGAAACTCCAGTATTGGTGGCCTGGTATGAAGAAAGACATAGCTGACTATGTGACTAAATGCTTGACATGTCAGCAAGTCAAGGCAGAACATCAAGTTCCATCAGGTTTGCTACAGCCTATACGCATACCTGAATGGAAATGGGATCGGGTCACCATGGATTTTGTAAGTGGCCTACCTCTCACCCAGAAGAAACATGATGCAGCATGGGTAATAGTGGATAGATTGACCAAGTCAGCACACTTTCTGCCAGTTAGGACTGACTACTCACTGGAGAAGTTAGCAGAATTATATATCAGTGAGATAGTTAGACTGCATGGAATCCCACTTTCCATCATATCTGATCGAGACCCAAGGTTTACATCGAGATTTTGGAAGAAGTTGCATGAATCCTTGGGTACACAACTCTATTTCAAAGATGACTTTCCATCCTCAGACGGATGGGCAATCAGAAAGAGTAATCCAGGTAAACAATTGAAACCCATGAAATTGATACAAATGTTGAACTGAAATGATAACAATAACATGAAATATTTGTCGTGTCCTTGAGGATATCTTTGAGGAGTTGTGTCATTGAGTTTGAGGAAGTTGGGATAGATACCTCCCATCGCGTAATTTGCATACAACAATAGCTATCAAGCTAGCATCCAAATGGCCTCGTATGAAGCATTATATGGGAGGAAATGTAGAACTCCAGTGTGCTGGACTGAATTGGGCGAAGATAAACTGGTAGGGCCAGACCTGGTGAAACAGACTGAGGACAAAGTAAAACTAATCAAAGCCAACTTCAAGGTTGCCTCAGACAGACAGAAATCCTATGCCGACCTGAAGAGAAAAGAAATAGAATATGTGGTTGGCGACAAAGTGTTCCTCAAGGTGTCACCATGGAAAAAGGTATTGAGGTTTGGAAGGAAAGGTAAGTTGAGCCCTAGGTTCATTGGCCCATATGAAGTCATTGAACGTGTGGGTCCAGTGGCCTATAGGCTAGCTTTACCACCAGAGCTGGACAAGATTCACAATGTGTTCCATGTGTCCATGCTCAGAAGATACCGCTCAGACCCTTCACATGTCATCTCCAGAGAAGAAATTGAAATACAACCTGATTTGACATATGAAGAAGAACCTCTACGGATCCTGGCTCGGGAAGTGAAAGAGTTGAGGAATAAGCAGATTCCACTGGTGAAAGTGCTTTGGAGGCACCACAACACCGAGGAGGCAACTTGGGAAAGTGAAGAAACGATGAGGCAACAGTTCCCTCAACTGTTTGCATCAGGTAAATTTCGAGGACGAAATTTAAATTAGAGGGGAAGAGTTGTAACACCCTCCCGGTAACCACTCCGTACATTCTACTGTTCCGGTGACCGGTGTCGGTCCGGACAGCTGGAACGTCCGGAAAAATAATTAAACTAAAGTCAGGGACCATAATTAACTCAAATATTAATAAGAAAAATTTAGTAAAAATTTTAGAAATAAAATACAACCAAGTCAAATGAGCTGGTGCCCAAGCGATGGGTAACCGGAGGGAAGTTGCGGTTCTCGCAACTAGGAGCCCTAGACCCGGGGGAAAAATTATAAAATAATTTTTGGGACTCCAGAGAAGGGTTATTGAGGTTCCCATGGCATTAGAATGCCAAGAAAATACCTAGAAAAATTTTCAATCGGTACAGACGATTTTGACTCGTTAAGCCAAACGGAGGGCATTTTGGTCATTTCGCCTTCCGAGGTGATTTTTGGCCGACTTGTCCAGTTGAGTAAATAATTAATATAACGTAAAATATGAATAAACATTACTAGAAATTAAATTGAAAATGAGTAGTGGAGGAAAGAAAAGAAAATGAGGAAAAAAAGGTGTTTATGACATCATGGTGATGTCATTAAGAAAACAATGACCAATCAAAATTAAACTATTATTTGACTAACTATTAAAAGAGATAAGAGAAGACCAAATTGGCAAAAATTGCAGCAGCCATCCTCCCCAAAACAAACCAGCCGAAACACACTAGAACCCTCCTCCATTGATGTTCACTTCAAACCTTCAATTCCCTCCTTCATTTCACCCTAAAACCCTAGTTTCCTTTCACTAAAATTTGTCCTAGCACCTTGCATAATCTCTTGGCAGCCAACAAGAGGAAAGAAAGTGAAGTTGGGGCTTTGGAAATTCTACCCATTCAAGGTTAGTGCTACACTTTCATTCTCCTTCTTTTAAATCTTAGTTAGAACATCATTTTGAGCTAAGAAATTTTAAGAATTTGAAGTAAATTATATGTGTCATGGTACCTTCAATTTTCAGCAACCCTATGAAAGTATGAGGTTGATTGTTTTAATAAATTTAGAGTGGCTAGAAATAATGGTTAAGGTATTAATATACATGGACATTAAACTAAGTATGCTAATTAAGGTTATGAGTAAATTGATTTGGATATTAGGGTTTGGAAAGGTGAAAATGTGACTTGGTTTATTAAACTGTTAAAGAACAATCTAATGGTCAATAAGTGACCATTTTAGGTATGTTGAACACAATTTGGACTGAAAAATGGTAGGGCAAAGTCAAGGTATAAACTGCCCTAGGACAGCAGCATAGGGATTGAAAATTCAGTCCCTTTGCACTGCCATAACTTGGGCTGTGTTAGTCCAATTGATGTTTGGCCAATTGGATATGAAACTAGGCTTATAATGGCACATTTTTGCTGAAGAAACCATGCCCAAAAGACCAAAGCAAGAGGACCAAAACTTGGCCCCAAATCCGGATACCCTGCACTGATTCTGCAGAATTGACCAAATGAACAGTAACTGTTCATTTGGCCATAACTCACTGTAGATTTGGTCAATTGACCTGAAATTTTTACAGCAACAAGTTAAGACATAGACAAACAACTTTCATGAAGGAACCTACCCCAAATTATGGCCAGAACCCATCCAAACAAGTGGTTCTAGTCACTGTTCATGCACTATAGATATGGTAATTTTCTGCAGAATGCACATCCGGCCAGCTTGGATTTTTGGGCCATATCTGGAGCTACAAAACTCCAAATGGAATGATTCAAAAAAAGAAATTCAACTAGACAAAATAAGGAACAACTTTCATGTTTTACATTTCTTCAAATTCCCACAGTAACAATGTCCAATGGAACAGTGAAGTTGACTCACCAAAACTGAAAATTCTGCTTGTGTTGAGTTACACTTTGGAATGGTATTAACACTTAATGCCAACAAGTTTTAAACACCAAATGTGGTATGTTGGGAGTGCCAAAGTCAATGTACACATTTTTATTCTAAAAGTCAATATATTTGTTGACCAATGATGAATAGTGACACCGAAAATTTGAAAATCACAAATTGAAGAATTTAAAAGTTTCAAATGTCCTAGTATACCTAACAAGATTGGTTTGGATAGTTTGGCATGCCAATAGGGTTCAGTTAGCAGTACTGCACATGGCAAAAATGCCATTCTGTGATTTCATGGCTTTTAGCCATTCTGACTTTGTATTGAGACTTGGCCTTGTGCCTGATATTATTTACAGCTTGTTAGCTGTTCTGTTGCACACCGGGAGATGCATATGTGACCGATGGTGTGACGGCCCGAGGTACTAGGTACCCAGGCGCCACCCGTTATCCACCGATGCCTAGTGTAGGTTACTTGGGGCAACCAAATGAATAAAAGTGAACAATGTTAACGAAATAATGAATATATCAACACCAAACAAAGAAAGCATACACATTCTATACACATTTATTTTCTTGCTATTTTCTTTTATTATATTATTGCACCACTAAGCATTATTGCTTACCGCGTTGCTTTTGCCATGCGTAGGTACTGGAGATCCCGATCGTGAGCCCAGTAGACCGCATACTGGGTGAGTTCATCCTGTAGATCTGCACAGTGTCCGTGTCACCTCACTACCTGCAGTGCATTGGTAGGGCACTAGGTGTCATTTTGTCATTTTGATATTTTGTAGCAGATTTTTTTACTTTCTCATATGTATTTGAACTCATGTAAAATATTTTGATGTTCATGTAAATAATGAAAGTTATGACTATGAATGCAAAATTTGAGCATGTGTTTATCGCTTGTATATGAGAAATGGATGTTTGAGAAATGAAAAGATTATTGAGAATTGAAATTGAGAAATATTGTTGAGATTTTGGATATTGGAGTTGGAGATGATGGAATAAAAATATTGGAAGTGTTTTTAACAGGTTCCGAAGAACGGTTTTCTCCATTTTTAGCCGTACTCACTGATTTTCTTTAAAATTTTCGGAACCTTAAATGAATAATACTTTTGATAAATGGTTTAAATAAATTGTATTTCATAAATTATATGCAAAAGCATTGTATAAATTAATTGAGAAATATTAGAGTGTGCCGGTACACCGTGTGGCATTACTTACTCGGGTATACTGTACACGGGTAAGGGGTGTCACAAAAATGGCTAATAAGCCATAATAACCATTGAGCATAAAGTCAAATATGTCAAAAGTATCAAAATAGCTAAAAGCCATAACATCACAAAATGGCACTAAAGCTATGAATCACACAATAGCATAAAGCCATAGGCAGTACTGTTATCGAAACCTTATTGGCATGCCAACCTATCCAAACCAATCATTCTATGGATACTAGGGCATATTAACAAAGTTGATTGTTTAGTTCTTAGCACTTAGTGTTTGGTGGTTACTATTCACCTTACTATTCATACATAAATATTGAATTTTTTTAATAATAATAGGTATGCAAGTTCTAATTACACTATAATACCACATTTTCGATGTTACATTTTTTGGCATTGGTTGCCAAACTCAATTCAAGGCTCATTAGAAGTTATTTCAAATTATCAGATTTCATTGCCTATGTTTACTGCTCCATTGGACCAATTTACAGTGAGAATTTGGCTAAACTTTCTTCATAAAAGTTATTCCTTAATATGTCTTCTTTAATTTCCTTTCTGAATCACTCCATTTGGAATTTTGTAGCTCAAGTTATGACATTTTTACCATAACTGGCCGAATTGATCCATTCCCAAATTTTCTGGGCAGATTTGGTTATGGCAGTTTTGGTATCCTAACTTTGGCTAGTAATTTGAATTGGTTCTGGTCAGAATTTGGGTTTCTATTCTTTATGAAAGTTGTTCTAAATTGTCTAAGATTTCCATAGGTTTAAAAGTTAGGTCATTTGGACCTCTCTACACAAAGTTATGGCTATATGAACAAATACTATTCATTTGGTCATTTTCCAAGTCTAGACTTTGGTTATTCGGATTTAGGCAAATTTTAGGTCACCTTAAGTTAGTTTTCTGGGTAGGGCCTCCTCATGAAAAATGTGGCATTATATCTCTAGTTTCACCTCTAATTGGCCTTACCTAATTAAAGCTACACAACTCAAGTTATGGCTGCCCAAACTCACTGGACTCAAAGTCTAAAATTTCCAACAATTGGGCAGCACCTCTAATTCCTAATTCAATGCCACAATCAACTTCATTTTATGGTCAAATCATACCAAATAGTCACTAATTGACCTTAATAACACTAATTGAGCATCAAAGCATAAAAATCCCCAATTTGTCATAAAACCCTAACCCTCACAATCTCTAATTGCATCCAACACATACCAAACTCATTCCAATCCACTTATCTATCATATATTTTCATCAACAACGTGAATAAACAAATTAATTTCATCAAAAATTCATCAAACCCCAATCTTCTCATGGCTGCCAAAAATTTTGATTCTTCAAATAGTTAATATTTTCCTTCAATTTCATAAGATTTTCACTTAATTCACTACTCTAATAAGGATTAAAGAAAGAAAGGAGCTTGGTTATGGCACTAACCTCATATGGCAAGATTCTAAGTCTTCTAATTCTTCAATTTCTCCTCTTCTTTTTGCCTCTAATCACTTTCGCTAGGTTAGATATCAAGTTTTTATGTTTGGAGGTAGGAAAAATATGGATTAAATTGATGGGAATTGAAGCTTTTAAAGATAAAAAATGGTGGAAGGAGATGGGACTCATGGTACGGCCACTTTAGAAAAAAGGAAGAAGATGAGTTGATATGGTCTTAGTTAATTTCTTTTATCTCTTTTATTTGTGCTTGTCTAATTTCTATTGGTTGGAAAATTTTAATGACATCATTTATGCATAATACTTATGTAATAATTCAATTTAATTTCATTTTCTTTTCTTTTCTTTTCTTCTTTCTTTCAGTAATTTTTAATTAAATTTTTAGCAATATTTATTCAAATTTTATGTCATAAATCTCACTTACTTAAATGGACAAGTTGATTAAAAATCATCTCTGAAGGTGAATGACCAAAATGCCATTCGTTTTGCTTAACGAGCTAAAATTGTCTGTACCAATTTAGAAAATTTTCTTTGCATTTTCTTTGCATTCTATTGTCATCTAAGCTTCAATAACTCTTAACCGGAGTCCCAAAAATTATTTCACAAGGTTTCTCATAGGTCTAAGGTCGCTAACTGTCTACATAACCACTTCCTGTTAGGGTTACCCATCACCGAAGCTATGGCTCATTTAACCTTAATGCATTTTATTGCTTAAATTTATCCTTAATTTTTCTTATCATTATTTGGGATATTTATTACTCCTCACTCTAGTTTAAATATAGTTTCAGACATTTTGGCTGTCCGAACAAATTAGTCACAGGAACAGTAGAAAGTACGGACTATCTAAAATGAGGGCATTACACGATGCATCGCCTAGGGCCTCACGAGCATTTAATGCTCGGACTAGTATAAATAGGAGTGGGGTGGGGGGAGGGGGGGCAATCATTCTCACACTATTGCTTTCTCAAATTTCTCCAAGCAATCTGATGCTCTCTCTCAGTTTCAGTATTTCCAGCGCCAATTTATACTCTGGTAAGGGCTTTAATCTTTTTCTGGTCAAGTGCATTTTATTTTTCAAAAATGAACGGCATCGAAGGTTAGAGAGTCACAAGCCCCCCTTCCGTTCATTTTTCATAAACCTGGGAAGAAGGCGATACGACAGGGCCAAGTGGGCGATCTAAACCTACTACAGCCACTGTTCCGATCTATAGTCAGCCAGCAAGATCGGTTACGAGGAAAGAGAATCTACCCATGGACGAACTACCATCGATCCTAAAGGAGACCGATCTCCAGTCCATTAGCCAAGAGTATAATCTCCCGATTGACTCTTTCGAGCTTATTAGACGTCACGGAGATATGCGAGCCAACCACTTCTTTGATGAAGCAGATGTCATCATGGTGTACGAAGAACAATTGAAGGCTGGACTCCGATTTCCACTTGATCAGTTTTATAAAGACGTCTTTGTAACACCCCCGTTGCATAGCCTGGTAGATTTCACTGTTCCGGTGACCGGTGTCGGTCCGGACAATTATTGGGATTAGAGCCACACCTAAGACAACTTGAGAAGTCATAAACATAAATAATTAGTAATGTTTAATTAGTTAACTACAAATAAGAAAAACAGAACAGAAGAAGTTAAATGAGCCGAGAGTCATAGCGATGGGTGACCTTCTCGGGAATGACTGCGAAGTCATTTTAAACTCAAATTTCGAACCGTAAAATGTGACGCCGCGGTCCTTAGGACCCTTATGGATACAGTGGAAAAGAGAAAATTACGAAAAAGAACTGTTAAGTCAGTCAAATAATTAGGTCAGGGAGCCGAAAGAAATATTGGATTATTTGCAAACCGGGATGAACCGGCGAGGGGCAATTTGGTCAATTGACCCCGAGAGCTGACTCTTGACCTAACTGTCAAATAAAATCGGAGAAAAGAAAATTTCGGAATCGAGAATTAAATTAAAGAACTAATAGAAAAATAGAAAAAAAAAAAAGAAAAAGAGATGAAAATGAAAAAGTCAAAAGTTATGACATCATGGATGATGTCATAACTAAATTAATAAATTGAATTTTTTTTAATTGGGATTTTTTTTTGTGGTCTTCCATAAATTAAATTAGATAAAGGAAAAGGAAAAAAAAAAAAAAGAAACAAAGTCCTTCTTCCCTAAGTGGACGTCCACCACTCTCATTCTCCCTCTCCATTTCTAAACCCCATTAAAGCTTGAGTTCAAGCTTTTAAATCCCTACTAAACCCCAATTTCTTCTATAATTATTCCATAAAAACTTGATAACCTCACTTGAGAAGAGGACTGAGCAAGAAAGAAAGAAAGAAAGAAGAGTTAAAGATAGGGTTTGAAGCTTTAAGTTAAGGTTAGTATGTTAACTCCTTATTTTTTTTTCATTTAAATGCATAATTAGTGTTTGAAATGAGCCTAGAACTTGATTAAATGAAACAAATATGGGAGAGGACCATTGCTGAAATTTTGGCCTGGTTGAAGGGAGTATGAATTGCATGAATTTAAGGGTTTGAATGAGTGTAAAAACCTTAATTAGTTAAATGATGATAGTTTAGAACTTTGAAATTGTTAATGGTAACAAAGTAGTGAGATTAGGGTTTTGGACTTAGGGTTTTGAGGCAAAATTTGGAGAAATGCATAATGGCATGTTTAACCTATTGTGAAATGAAATAATGGTCAATTATGACCAAATAAGTTGTGTGGGAATTGTTGGAATAAAAATCAAATTCGTAGGTCAATGGTGATGCTGCTGGCAGCATGACCAAACCCACTTTGAAGGACCAAAACTCAAATTTTACAAGTCCAATGGATATGCCACCAATTGAAGATGAAAATAGACATAAAAGAGCACAATTTTCATTAAGGAACCATGGCCAAAAACTGACCAAAACTTGGTGAAACAATTGACCAAAGTGGATTGATTGCAGGCTGCCACTGCACTAAACTGACCAAATGAACAGTAACATTTGGTCATAACTCGAGTTAGACAGATCAAATTGACCTGAAATTTGGCCAGGGGTTAGAGGGCATATAGATCTAAAACTTTCATGAAGAACATCACCCCAAATTATGCCATTAACCCATTCAGATTATTGAGCAAAGTTAGGTTACCAAACCTGCAACTCTGCAGAATTTTCATTGAGCAGCAATGTTTGGATGGCTATAACTCCCTCTAGAAAACTCGGATTTAGGCGATTCTTGAACCGATGGAAACCTAAGACATAGTAGAACATTTCATATGAAGAAAGTTAGACCAAATTATGAACTTAACTTGATCAAATTACTGACCAAAGTTGGATCAAAATCTGCCAAAACCCAAAAGTGCGATGAATAAGTGCACGTGAATAAGAAACTTATTTTGGCCATAACTTGAGTTACAAAACTCCGATTGAGGTGATCCAAAAATGAGAATACACTTAAGACAATAAGGAACATTTTCTATGAAGGAAGTTTTGTTAAATTCCAATAGTAGATCGACCAATGGAATAGTGCAACTTCGGAGAACCAAAACCGAAAATTGACAATTTTGCCAAAATGACCTAAGCTTTAAACAAATGACCAAAACCAACAAGTTTGGTGACCAAAATGTGGTATGTGGGTGAAGTTGGAGTTTTCATACCTATTAAGCCTTAGAAAGTCAATAATTTGACTTGAATAGTGATGAATAGTAACCTAAACACAAAATTTCAAAACATCGAATTTAACACGTTAGAGCTAGCTAAATGTGAAGTTAAGTTTATTTTG